>NC_142109.1:13787500-13942500 GCF_056152115.1 Neolamprologus brichardi | reverse complement strand
GATCTGTATGTGTGTACGTGTGTGTGTGTGGTTTCTATGCTGCACCTGAAACGTGCCAAATCTAGAAGATCACTGTTGTGCTTGTGCCTGTGAGTGTGTCAGTACAGGCATGTGTGATCACTGGTGCTACATCTGACCATTTATCTTAGTATTTACCTTTAGACTGGCATTTATAGTGTTTTTCTAATCCCACAAACCACTCAAACCAGCTTCTCAAAGCAAACTAACACGCTTTGCTGCTGTGCTAATATCTGCAAGTGGCATCTACATCTATGTGTCCGTCAGGGTTTTTTTTAAAATTATTATTATTATTTAGGAATGTATCTCTTTAATTAGCTGGGAAAAATACGAGTTAAAACCAGCTGCCTGAAATGTGAAAACAAATGTTCTGGTCTGACTGTACCATGGTGGTGGCAGAAGCCATGAGAACCACTCAGAAATTTCCTGATGGGAAAAAAAAAACAGACAAAAAAACACTTCTACAGTTTAGATTTTTATCAGCTGTTCAGCTAAAACAGTATATGCACACTGTGCAGTCACAAGCCTGCTGTTTTTAAAAATAGATAGAAAATAAATTACAGAGTGCGTAAATCGGATGTGGACCAGGTTGTCTATTTTCCCTTTTCTTTTTTCCCTCATTTTCGTTTCAGAAGTGTTTTTTTGTTTTTTGTTTTTAGCTGAAACAGTGTACTGGTATTTTATACCTATTCTAAAATGATAAGGCATTTTACTTTTTTAAACATTAAAACATGGTTAGTTTTGATAAACAGTCTTGGACTGCTGTGGACTTTAAATCATAACAAGAACCTCCGTGAGCAGCAGATGCAGGCTGCTTAGTCATCACAGCTCCGTAGATATTCAAAGTGAGCTCAACAATTCACGCTTGTAAACAGCGGCGCACAAATCAATCCCCACTCAAGGTCCACTTTAGGGACGCACAGATTGTGAAATTGTTGCTCAGAACAATCATTTGGCTGATGACAGGGTTCTTTGTTTGTTTGTTTGCTTTTTTGTTCTGATTTTATTTATACCAGCTTCCGAGGCAGGATAGCAGAGAAATCTTGTGCTGAGTGAACGCTCTCTGAACATTCGCCCAGCACAAAATGAATGTGACACAACACTGGTAAATGTCATCCTATTTGTCTTTAGGCCCACTGCAGTCTAGACAGCTTAGTTACAAACCTCACCTGCTGGAAATGTGCAGACCTCTTATATCATATAACTTAACTCTGTGATACTGACACATTAATGTACATTTACTGGGAAAAAAAAAAGAATCTGCAGGCATCTTTTTTGTATGTGTATGTTTATAACATAGTGGGGCTTAACGACACAAAAAAGTTGGGATGCTGTGTAAAGTAAAGATAGAATGTAATGATTTATAAATCTAATAAGCATTTTAAGGAGAAAAAAAATTAGGGCCATTCTGTATTTAATGGCAGCAACGTGTCTCAAAAGGAGAGCAACAAAAGGAAGAAAGCTAAAAAGCACCAGCTGGAGGAAGACTGCAGCTAATCAGGTTAATTGGCAACAGGTGAGTGACGTGGCTGGGCGCAAAAAGAGGAAGACTTTGAAGATCTCGTCATCAACAGGGATTGCACGATCTGGAGAAATCTCTGTGCGCAAGGCCAAAAGTCAATATTCAGACAGCACTGCATTAAAAACAGATGAGCTCAGGAACACTTCACAATGATTTCCATCCATAAATGCAGGTTAAAGCTCTACCATGCAGAAAAGCTATATGTATTTAAATGTGAACATCAATGTTGAAAGGTATATTCAGGTTCTAGATTAACATGTGCTCTCCTCAAGATGAGGCTTTTCTTTCAGCTAATCCCTCGTATACTTCAACATGAAAATGCAAAATTGCACATTCCATTTATAACAAAAGCATGGCTTCATAACAGAAGAGTGTGGGAATGGCTGAACTTCAGTCCAGACCTTTGACCAGTAAGTGTCTCATCATGAAACAAAAACAACACAGCAGATCCAGGAGTGTTGAGCAGCTGGAAGCCTCGATCGGACCTTCAGTCGCACAAAACTCCAGCAGCTGGTCTCATCAGTTCCCAGATGTTTACAGGCTGCTGTTAAAAGAATCAGGGATTCTACACAGTAGTAAACAGGACCATTTCCCAACTTTATGAGTCATGCTGCTGCCATCAAATTCAAAATGACCATTTGATTTTCTCAAAGTCTGAGATCTGCATTCTGTTCTTACTTACATTTTACACAGCATCAGTGCTTTTCTGGAATTGGGTTTCATCCATCCATCCATCCATCCATCCATCCATCCAAGGATGGAATCATGTTTGTTCACATTTAAATCAATAGATTACAAACATACACATAAAGACATCTGCAGCTTCTCAGTTTTTTTCAGTGTATATGGGTTCTCCACATTTCAAGCAGATAAGGTTTCTAAACTAAAATCAAGACACTTCATACAAGGCAAACATGCCTGGGGTTTTCCCTCTGTAGAGTCTTTACACTAAAAAATATAGAAAAATAAAGTCTTGAGATGACTGCTGTTGCGAATTATCTTTAAAAATTCAATTGAGTCAGAATTGAATTTTGCAATAAAAGAGTCCTGCTTGTTGATTTAATATACCCAGAGAAAAGAAGAGGATAAATGGTCTGGTTAAAATATCTGACTGTTGTTATATTAATGTTATTACAGCTTTATCAGAGCTGTGAGGTACATTTTTCTGTCCTTTTCAACAGTAGATACCATTTTGCCCTAAAACTGATCAGGTAAATGAAGTATGATCAGAAACCAGTAGGAAAAAGCAAACAGGGTTTTGTCCTTTTTTAAAAACATTTTTCATGCTGTATTTGCCAAAATTACAACAGCAAGTTCAAGTATTTGATTAAATGGCATTTTCTCTGTCCGTATTTTAAAATAAATATAAAAGTCAAGATCCAAACTGCTACATGGCATCAGTTACTGAATTGGCTTACACGTTAACCGCAGCAAAACGGATCATTTCCACCAACTTTCCAGTCATTAAAAGAAACGATAGAAGAATTAAAAACAAATGCAGCTTAATGAGATGGCAGAACACAGCTGGGATCACGAAACAGTCATTCATTCATTTCGCTCTCATTCATGCACACATACCACATCTGTCTGCTGAACTTAAACACAGTCATTTCACTTACAGTAGTTTGAATGTTGGATGAAAAAGAAAACAAAAACAATCAACAAGCATAGAAAATAAACGCAGCGTTATCTCACAATCACACGGGACGTCTGGTCCCCGCGACAACTTTCAAGCAACGCACGCACAGCCACGTCATTCGGTCGACACGGCACAAACATCCTTTTATCCGTCAACTTTAAAAAAAAAAAAAAGCAAAAAAATTTCAATGAGCTTGCATAGTGAAGCGTACAAAAGAAATGAGGCAAGGGGGCGGGGATGGTCAAAAGGTGCAGAGAGTTTCAAAAGTATGTACACGAGCAAAGAAATGTGCACCCTTTGTAGAGTCGACAAAACGACAAACTGAAGATAACAACCAAAAAAAAAAGAAAACAACATAAAATCGAGGCTTGACGGGCCCCTGTGCAGTGAGCGCGTGGGGCTCATTTAGAGGAAAACCGGTGAGCCGGGGCCTTACGAAGACTGCGGCAGTTTTAAAAACAGGGTTAAGTAGGTTGGTACACCTGTGCGCGTCTACCCCCGTGAGGAGGTGAGGGTGACTCAGCAATTGGAGAAAGTCTTAAAGTGAGCTCTGACTCTGGGAGTTCTTGATGTTCTTAATCTCCAGCTCCAGCTGTTTGATGCGTACGTCCCTCTGGTTGAGGAGCTCCCTCAGCCGCCTGATTTCCTCCTGCTGCTTGTGGAACTTCAACCGCAGCTGTGGACAAACACACGCACAGGATAAGGAGTTAAATCACGGCTCTTGTGCCCACTGGAGACTGGAACACGTCTGCCTCACTTTTAGGCTACAGGTTCAGTAAAACGTCTCTACTACAAACTGCTGCTGTCAAGGTAAAACAAGCCTCGAGTGGAGAAAAACAATAACTAGTGACACATTCACAGTAAGTGGGGTTTTAACGCTGCGGGCGTGCAGTTTTCCACCTGTTTTTACTCCATCTTTATAATCAAAGATGTAACAGAAACCTGCTGAATCTGAATTTTATCAGTGCATTGTATTTCAAGATGGTACTTCAGTAAAAGCTTCTTTTAAATTTCACACCCGATGCCCTTCCCGATGCAAACTCCAAACGGATTTGTGCCTCCTCTTGTGATCTTGTGATAAGTAAATGCACTTAATATTTTCCACCACTCGTTACTCATGATGGATTTAGTTTGTTCTGCCTCTTTGGCCTCATGTTAAAGCAGTCTGAACCTTCTGAGTGCCACGGCTTCTTCAGGTTTCCTAAAAGTAACTACACAGGACCTAAAAACAGCTCAGTGTCTTTAGCGTACTTTCATTAATTAAGTAATTTCTCCTCATTTGTGTATATATCTGTTTACTTGTAACAGTTCATCTTTTTCCAATGACACAACCTTAACTGAAGAATATCCTGGGACATGTACTCGACTTTCAGCCGATAAGTAACAAGTAGGACGCATTTCTATATTTCGAGTCCATTGTAAAGAATAACTGACTAGGATGCAACTAAATATAGCTCATATTGCTTTTACGTCTGCCTTTGTGTGTGTATGAAAAAGCAAAACCATCCAACACCTCATTCTCTGTTCTGGGAGGAGAGCAAAGCGTGACATCTTCTCCGTTGGTGACGGGTGTCTTAATCCTGTCATCCACTGTGTGGCTGCTGTCCTCTTTGCAGCTGCTGTCCTCTTTGCTTTCTTTGGCTTCCAGTTGGTCCTGAATGTAAGCGAGCTGTAGCATGCACGGCCTGCCCTGAGACCTGCGTGTGTCTAGCGAGTTTTCCAGTGAGTTGCCCACTGCCTTCATGTCTGAGAAGGACTCTGCTATTTGGCTTCCTGGCTTCAAAGACATTAGCAATGGACCTAGGAAACAAAGGATGCGGATCAGGGATTTAAACACTCATTAGACAAGCTAAAAGACTATTGAAAGGATATTCCATTTACCCACATACAAGTGAAGCACCGGAATATCAAAGGTGACAAATAAATGCAATTTCAGAGGCTACAGGACACAAACAGATCTCACGCACAATCTTTTCTTTACTTCTAACCTTTGTCCATGCCACCGAGCCACTCCTCTGCAGTCAGAGCAGGCCTGTTTCCAGCCGTCATTGGATAGAGGTCCTCTTGGTACGACTCCGACTGGAGACACGTGCACGGCAGATTCAGAAACACATTCAACATTAGGTCTGTGAAATGTGTTCAATTTGGATGTTTGTTTTTCTTTGTGCAGTGGCGTCTGCCATTTTTGTGCAACACTTACCCTGCGGGGTACAATCATAGAAAGAGGCTCGATGAGACTCTTGATTGTCACCAGTTTGTAGAACCTGAAGACTTCGCAGGAGCTCACATCGAGGCCTCGCTTCGGCATCACACCTGCAGGTTAACACACAGACGCACACAGATTGTATTCATTCTATTTTCAGCATCAATATTAGTCAAGGTAAAACGTACTGTATTTATAAAAGGAGTCTAGACTTTAGAGAACTGTCACACTAATATACAATGGAAGTAGGTTTATCCTTTCTTATGTTCTTTTTAGATAAATCATAACAACGGGGACTCAAATCTTATTTTTTTTTTAAAAAAAAACACACTTTCCTTCGTCACCAGGAAATTCACCTGCAGGCAGAGCAGCAGGCAGTTAAAGGTTAACCTGCATCAGAGTAACTTTATAAAGCAGAGCCACTACAAGTCCACTTCACTAAGTGCTTTATTATTTATAATATACATTTTAACCACAACAAGCAGGTGAAATAACAAATCTAACAAGTGCACATGTGACTTTTTTGCTGCCTGTACACCTGACCTGAGCCACAACCCCTTCGATCAGCTGTTTTGGCTATGCAAATATTGGAGGCTTATTTGCACAGCAAATTTGCTTAAAGGTGAAAAGTGTCATCACAGTAGGCGGGGTTTCCAAACAAGGTTCAACTGTCACGTCTTTTATTAACACTCACTTTAGGAAATAATGTGTCGGTGACATTAATAAAGTTTAAAATTGAGCGCGTGTTTATGTGCGTGTGTTCCTTACCCAGTCCTTTCTGAGGTAGTTGTGAGCGGTACTCTGTTAAGAAGTGAATGTATGGTTTTTCTGTGCTGATCTCATAGTACCTGATATTTCCATCACCCTAAAAAGACAAAAAGCAAAGTCTCTGTAACAGTAATAAAGAATATTTTCTGTATGAAGCTTTTAATATGATTGTTATGATTTGTTAGGGTTTTTTTTTTTAACATGTTTCAGAGTCCCACCTTCCCAGCAAGGTAGAGCATGTGTGTGTCGGGGTCGTAGAAAGGAAAAATGACCCCCGACGAACCGTCCAGGTTGTCTTCCAACAAAGGCGTGGACAGATCATCCTACAAACACACACGAGGATCAAAAACGTGTTAAAACACAAGACCTAAGCGGCGCTGATGTAAACAACATACAAAAAATATCAAAACACTGATTGAAATCCAATGCTCCATAAGAAGCACTCTGCAGCGGCGAATTAAAAACGCTGAGCGCTCAATCCCTAATCCGAGCTTTGCCTTAATCCTCCACCCACGATACGCTCTAAATCATCACAACACGCCGGCCTGGCACACCAACTATTACTACTACTAGACTACTAGGTGTGATCAGACTGGGTGATGACATAATCAAACAAATAACTTCCACTTGAACACGGGAATCAGTGAGCTGCTCAGGTAAACGTGCAGGGTTGCTGAACTGGTGCATTTCATCCACTAGGTGGCAGAGTTGCACTTGTGACAGGCTCGAGAGGTGTTTGGTAGTGAAGGAAGTATTCTGAGATATCATTAATACAACAACTCTGACTTTACAAGAAAAAGAAATCCTCAGATGTTGTCAGAAAAACGCTACAAAAAATGTTTCCAAACATGAAACGGTCCAAACATGAACCTGGCTGCACATCAGATAATTTCACAGGTAAGAAAACTTTATCTCAAAGCTCAGGGGTTTAAATGATGTAGGCCAGGAAATGAAGCTGCCTAAGGTCATGACCTCTCCAATGGTGACGTAATATGCTGACCATTACTTCACTCGTGTTACTATTAATACTCTGTAAGCTTAGATTTCACTTATTTGTGGCCCTTCTGTTGTTGCCAATTTCCCGATTTCTCCTCCTCCTGCAGTCCTGCTAAATTCCCTGGATATAAGTGTTCAATATATTAAACTTAGTACAAATTATTCACACCAGCCTGACTATTTTTAGCCAAGACCGCCCCCAAGGAACAGGGTGCTCTCATTATTCCAGCATCCAGACCAGCAGGTAAGCGCTGAGCTCACAATTACAATTGTTTACACGAATGCTTGTGCTGCCATATTTATTATCCAGAGTCTGTCCTGTCTTTGCAAATCCTCGTCAGAATGCTCCTGATTTGATCAGAAATATCTACAGGAAGTTTAACAAGTAATTGATGTGAGGAGTGTTGACTGACAAAAAAAAAACAAAAAACAAACACTCCCACCAGACATTTGCTGACATTAATGCTTTTCTTCATCAATTAGCTATTTCAATTAATATTCTATTAGTAATCATGTGTTCAATGTAAATAAACACGTGTGTGAGATCTCAAAAATGCCATTTTCACTATGAACATTTCTCTTTTTTCTCAACCATTTGCTTTGCTACAAAAAACACAAAAGCTTTTTGTATAATTGCGATATTTTGTTGCAAACGTCTTGCTGCAGTGCTCTCACCTGATCCCACAGTGCTATCTGCCGATCATTGTAGCGTGACGTTCCCGACGTCAGAAGCATCTTGGTGTTTCCCAGGATCAGCACTTTACTGGCTCTGTGCGTCTTGCAGTTGCTTTCCTGCAAACGTGACACAGTACGCATGACGTGCAGCATTAATCAATGAACCCTGATGAACATTTATGCCACTTATAAGTCATATAAAGAGGTTTGTGTTAAACCACTGGGATGTAATATGTGTAGGAGTTCCCTGACTGGGCAAAGGAAGCAAGAAAAGACTGATGAACAGTGTGTGAATCACTAGCTGGTGACCCTGTGGGCTGTGGGGCTACTCTGTTATCCAGGCCAGGCCAGAGGTATCAATTCTGGCCGTGTGGTGCTGGATGAGTGCCTGGGTGCCCACGCAGGGAGCAGAGGGGGCAGTAACAAGCAGGGAACTCCCACTTATGTAATATTTGCTGTGATGCTGCTGTGGCCCAAACGCAGGCTTACAGTTCAATAATTTTCTTTTACAAATGAGAGCCAATTTAGACCGATTGTCACATGGACTTTACGCTAGTCTGAACATCCTACTGTTAACGATACCATTTGCAGCTTCTGACTGAGGTAATTAAACTTAAGTCTGAGTCTTCCACCTAAAATCAAAGTGTTTAAATTCAGGTCACTTGCTGTTTTTCCCCCATTACAAAAAGGGGAAAATAAGAGAAGTGCACCCGTGCACACAGCAGTACCCGCAGCAGCGTTCCAGAGCGTGACTCCATCAGGCGGACTTTCCTGTCCTTGCAGGCGGTAGCAAGAAGACTTCCATCTGTATTGAAAGACATGGACAAGACCACATCTGGGTGGTGACTGATGGTCCGCACGGGGTTCTTTATCACCGGCTCCGGACAGTCCAGGTTCCAGATCATTATCTGGAGGCGGAGAAACACACAGAGATCAACGCAGGTGGTTAGGCCAAGAAGTCAGACACATTAAAGGGTGAAAAGTAACTGGTGGTGTGTTACAAGTAAACCACTTTGTATCAAAAAAACAACTATGCACTGATATCACCGACATACGATTAAGCCGCTCAGAGGGCCAAGTAATTACAGAGAGTGGTACATAACGGTTGTGCAAATGGACATAACAGTGCATACTTTGCTTATCTCAAAGGAATTTGTGCTATTGCACTCAGCTGTGTGGATATAAAGAGGCAGAATTGTTTAAACATGGGAGGCCAGCATGTGTGCAAATACAGGCAGTAACTGGAGCACGTATCTCTGGAGTTAAGACATCGCACCTACAGCCCAAAACGATCTGAATACTTAGGCTAACAAACAAAGTGCTCGTGATGCTGTGTAATGTAATATCTGAAATCTTTACAGGTCAGTTCAGTGTGAACTGCAGGGCTGCACTGTGACAGATAAGTGCTCTCGGTTTAGGTCACAGTGCTTTCGGGGTTCGTGCCTCGTTATCTTATTGTGTTTTTAGCTATAAATGATTCCAGGCTTGTGTAAGAGGTGGTGTGTGTGTGTGTGTGTGTGTGTGTGTGACTGCGTTACCTGGTAGTCATAGGCAGTACTGAAGAGGATGTTGTTAGCAGTTGGGTGCCACTCGATGAGGCCCACTCTGCGACTGTGACCCTGGAGCTCCTTCCACGGTACTGTAATGGTTTTATACACACCGTGAGGAGGGATTTCCCACACTTTAACCTACAAACACACACAAAGAGGACCAAGTTGACGAAGATCCGTGCCAGAAACAAACCATCTCTCTCTCAATCCACAAAGAACAGCCAACAGAGAAAGACATTTAAAAGAAATAGCCTGAAACTGTTTTTTTTCCTCTCTCTCTACAGTGATTTGTTCTGAGCATCTGCCAGGTCAGAGCTGAGGAATGTGAGGAATGACTTCTAGCTCCTTTCTGAAAGCTATAAAATGATCTCCCTGCTGCAACATGCTCAAATCCCATGAAAATGACAACACGTCAGTAAACCGCACTGAAAATGGACTCTGTGTGCGTTCCGGTGTACAAACCGTGGCGTCCTCAGAGCAGGAGGCGATGCAGCAGTCGTTGAAGGGATTCCATTTGATGTCTAACACGTTGCCCCTGTGGCCCGACACTCGAGGTTGCTGAGGGTCCACTTTACCCGTCTGGCAAAATTTAAAACACAAAACACGGACATTAGGGAAAAATCACAATATTTTTCCTCTTGGAAACAAAAGTGAAACCACTAATCAGCTGCTCGCTACACTGTGGAATGAGAAATCCTTCTCCTCACATATCGTGTCTTGAATAATCGGGCCCCATCTTATCTCACAGACGGACGGACGCCCTCTCTACTTTTAAAGCTTACAGTTAGGGTGATTCAGGTGACCTTGAACTTTAGTTATGCTAAAATAGACCTAGGCTGCTGAGGCCTCCCATGATGCCCTGTGTGTCCCTTGTTCACTCACCTTTTTTTTCACCCTTATTTGTTTATACACCACTTTGCATTTAATCATTAGTTATCATTATCTCTGTCTCTCTGCGTGTCTTTTGTCCCATCTTCCTCTCCACACCCCCAACTGCTCATGACAGATGGCTGTAACTCCCTGAGCCAGGTTCTGCTGGAGGTTTCTTCCTGTTAAAGGGGAGTTTTTCCTTCTCACGGTCACCAACTGCTTGCTCATAGGGAGAAGTCTGATAGTTGGGGTTTCCTTTCTACTTTTGTAGGTTCTTTACTTTATAATATACAGCATCTTAAAGCGATTCTTGTTGTAAATATTTGCTCAAGACAAACACATTATTGCATTTTACTCCATTTTTCTTCCTAACATCCTTCTTTGGTATTAGTGGACTTGCTTAACTACAAATTTTTCATTTAGTTCAAATAAATATAGAACAAGAAAAAGATTTAAACACACACACACATAACCTGATGTGCACCTCCTGAGAAATAATATAGGTCGGGTTGACGCAGCCCACAGTGACTTGAATGGCATGGAAAGTCGCAGTGTAGGGTTAAGAGGAGTTCCCGGTTAAGTTACGATGCAGATTTCCCACAGAAGTCTAAATCAAGCTTTATCCTTTATCTACAGTAACTGGCATGTAGTGACCATAACCCCAGCCCGAGCTGCACAGAACCAACATATAGGGGAAGGAAAGAGACGAAAAACAAAAAGGCAGCCTATTTAAAAACATGCAAAATAATAATTTTGCACTATACTGTACATTAAAACAAACTGTGCCAGCAGTCCCCTGAAGTGCCCTTGAAAGTTATGTTCGTAAAATCACAGAACTGGTGTCTGTAATTTCAGAGTTTTTTTGTAGCTCAATCCAAGAAGTCGAGCTGCCCACATAAAAAGCAGTTTCCTTGACCTCTGTGCAGCCTTGTTACAGAGATTGGAGAGCTCAGGCTGCCTCTATATACTTCTAACAGCTGAACTTTTTCTTTTGGCCAATTGTGGGCAGCGACATAACCTATCGACGTTAAATAATACTGAGTGAATGTATGATAGAATAACATTAGCATTCACCTGGAGTTGCATTTGTCGTCAGCCAGTGAATTCAACTGTTTTTGTTTGGGGGGGGTTTCTCTACCAACTCATCTGGGAAAATATCGGGATTTAGCTGCTAAGTGATGCTAAATAGGCAGTCAGCTATGTTAAAACCTAAAACTGATGAGAAATGAGAACAAAACACGAACAACAAAAGCCCAGAAAGGCACTAAAAGACGTAGACTTTTGCTCTAATCTGAGTGAAACTGCAGAGTTGGCGTTAATATCTGCAGGTCTGCCTGTATAAACATCTTCTTACGCACTGAGTGAATTTGGTGCTTATAAGTATTCCATCTATTTAGTCACAGCTCATCATAAACAGACTCATAATGGACAATTTAAAAAAAAAAGAAAAAAGAAATCAAACCAGGAGAGCCGACATTTCAGTCTGAGATGCTGCTGCATTATGCAGCTAAGTAATCTGTAATGTAGCAACTCCACACCAGATATTTCTTTTTCCATTAACTTTGAGACTTGTATCCTGTGGCTACAACCACACTCGAGTGACATCCCTTGAGGACGTTTATCAGACTCCACAGAGCTGCCTCTGGAACCACCAAAGGTAAGTGAAAATTCCATGTATCTAAACACGACGTGCTGACATGTGCAGGTTAGGGCGGGTATTTTCATTCAAGAAAAAAGCCAACTCTACATGACAACATGACAACTAACTACTCAGACTGAAGCTGGAATAACTGTTTTTAACAGACACACACACCCAATGATACTCGTACAACGCGGAAGATTTTCCGCCTCAACAAGCCGGCTAATTGTTCCATTCGTATAAGCCGAAGCTCCTCTAAACTGACATTCCTGCTCAATAATCTAGCCTGTAGGTGCGTAAGGTGTGTTTGAAACAAGAAAATGACGTAACCATTATTTAAACTTCCAGCAAGCCCAACGCATGCACGCAAAAAAGTATTACATCTGCTCCTGTTGTTATATGCATTAACTACTTTCTTCACAGAACAACAGCGCATCTGTAACAGGCAGAAGTGGGATGTGGAGGCGATTGAGGGGAGGGAGTGCTGAAATTTCACATCCTTTGAATAGTGAAACGGAGGGGAAGAGAGGGGTCAGAACGTGAGTGATGTCATTCCTAAGCTCCTATGCAACTCTTACCCATGCCAGGAGGATGGTGATAACTCAAACAGAGAGGCAAAGTAAAGAGAGGTGTGCAGCTTGATGAATCCCTCTGGACTGGAGATGTACAGAGAGACAGAGGATCTGTTTAGAACGTGAGGGCCGACTTTTATTTGTTCTGCTGTTGTGGCTGACATCAGCGGTGGATGTCATAACACGCATAAATCATGTGTGAAAGAGTGAAGGGGGAATGAGACAGACTAATGATGTGATATTTAGGTTGTAGCACATGAGCAGCCAGGGTTGTACTTTATTTAGAGATTCTTCAGGCTGTGTTAATGCTGAGCTATTTATAATTAGACCCAGGTGTGTATATCCGTGCAGGGAGAACAAAAAAGAAGAAAGAGATGGTGAACAATTAGCAGAGAAAATTCTGCCCTCCAAAACGTTCACTTTATCTGAGGTTAGAAGAAAAATGCTGAGAAGCAAGAGCTTTTTGGCTGACCTTTGCTCAAACATGTGCGAAAGTTCTAGTGTGGTGAAAGTTCAGAAGGGCCATTTTGTTGATGAATATATCTGTGAAACCAGAAAAGGAACAATAACGCGAATCCATTTTGAATATCACTACAGTCTACAGTGCTCTCAGAACAGTTTTTTCAATAAATTTGTATATTGCAACCCTTGTGCTCTCTTGGGAAACAAGTTAAAGGTTGAAGAAATTGATTTAAAAAAAAAAAAAAATGCAGACATCTTGGAAACCTTTTTAATACCAGCCTAAAAAAATGAAGAAAAAGAAAGCGATGGAAATATTGTTTGATTTTTTTTGTGTGGAAATCCTAATTTGTTTGATAAGGCCTCAATCACGCATGCCGGCGATCTCCTAGCAACCACTGGTCGCTAAAAAAGGACTGTGCTTTCCTCAACTGGCTGCTGAGTGGTTGCTGAAGGTCACGTGCTGTTGCCAGGTGGCATTGGTCACAAAGAAAGTGCTGCACGAATTCCTTTAGTTACTAGCGTATTCCCACAGTCGCCTGTAGTTTGCATAGAAGACGCAGACTTGTCTGCAAACACTCTTCAACTACTCACCAAGCGGTAGTGAAACTGTGAAAATGTAACACAAACAGGAAATGCAGACCATGTAAAGTACCCTCTTTGTGACTGATCTCACCCAGCAACCACTTGCAAACCAGTTGGGGAATACACATTTTTCCCTAGCATTTGTTGCTTGCCAGGAGGGCCCTGACCTGTCTGTAGATCTGCATGTCTGAGGCCTTAGACATTAACAGCAATGTGACATGATGCTAAGGAAACAACTAATGCTCATACAGTTAATTCAGTGTTTTCTTTATTCTAATAACTGAGATCATGTTTGTTTGCTTTTGCCTTCAATTTATCAACAGTAAGAGATGAAGCTGTCTATGCCATTGCTAGTCAAAAGGAGCAATTTTTAAGAACCACATTAAAGTGAACTTTTTCTCTTTATCTTCTGAGAAATGTGACAAGTTAAGAGACAGCATTTCTGCAGACCAACTACCTGTACACCTAAAATCTCTTCCATAATGTCACAACTTTTTGCTCACCGTTTTTTGTTTAACATATGGACTTCATCTATAACCCAGCCAAAAAAACCTCAGATTTGCTGAGATGTTGTTTCATTGGGACAACAGCTGCCACTTAGAAATAAAGCAGACAAACAGTATTTGAGTCATTCCTAACTTTGAGGAGTCAGAGGTGCTCAGTTTAGGTCTTTTGTCTGACTGGAACAACACAAGTGGGAAAAATGGCACCTTATTCTTGTGTCTTCTCTGCATTATGAGGTAAATGCTGACATACTGCTTTAAAAAAAGTCTCATGTCATGGCTCATGCCTGTGAACCTGATGCGAGGTACAGATACTCACATGATGGACAGACAGGACCAAGAAGGCCCCTCCTCCAGCACACTCAGTGATGACAGCCAGGAAACGTGGGTTGATCGCACAGAAGCTGTTGTCCTGCACACTGCGTGTGATTGGCACGCCATCATAGCAGTTCTCCTTGGTGGCGGCCTTACCAAACACGTGGCGGAACTTGGAGCTGCGGTACTGAGGACGCCATGTCATCTGAGGGAAGGGCGAGGAGAAGAGAGGTCAGCCAAGGAGAGCCATCCATCGCACAGTTATGAAGACAGAGGATTTTATAGGAACTAAGCCTCCTGGTCCACGAGCACAGGAGGGTATTATTTAATGGTAGATGTAATAAGACAGGGAACTGATAACAAAATTAACACTCGCTGCTCCATGAGAAGTACAAAATTAAAAAAAACTCTTAGAGTGTTCGCCTTATCTCGTGCTTTGTGACACAGACCTTTCAGATCAAAGCAGCGATGGCTTCACTGGCAAACAATAAAACAATAAAAGCAGCACAGATTTTATTTCAGTATCAGAGGTGGTCAGTCACGTCAGATAAAAAGCATGATACAAAAACCAGCGTGTTAAAGTATAAACAATAAAATAAAAACATGTTCTGCAGGGTTACTGCAGCATCTATAGACCATCAAACAAACAGTAAAAGGGGGGTTAACTTAATTAAGGAATGACACCATATGCATCATGGCAGATGGATGCATGAAGGGTTGCTCTTTAACCAAAATGTAGTTCTCAAACTCACTGACAGAAAGTGTACACTAAAATCATTCAAAGGAATTAAAAACCGCTTTGAAGGTAGAAAAAATAATTTTCTGTTGTAAACAACAAAAACGTTTTTACCTTAAATATCTGCTAATGACTTTTTTCTAACTTATGTGGGCCATTTTGCCCCTATTTAATATGAACTAGGTGCACATAGGTAGGAAAAGTGGGGTTAAAGATCAATAACATGAGCAAAGAGACAAGTCCACCAGGGAAGTCTGCTGTCTACAGTCCATGTAAGTATGCACCATCAGTTCTATCTATTCCAAAATATGTGCACTGACTTTATCACGTCCCAGGTCCTAGTCACGCAAGCCTACAGACTCGTTAACAACCAGTCCCTAGTGTAAAATGTGTATTCCCCGAATGGTTAAAGTGGTTGGTGGCAATCATTGTTAAATCCATTGCTAAAACACTAAAACTCAAATAGGCCTATAGACCAGTCAGTGACCCCCTTCACTCAACCACCAGTTGCTATGGAAAAGTGTATACTCCTGGATCTGTTGGAGAGTGGTGGCTCGAATTTGCTTGTGTGAAAATCGCTGCACCAAAAACCTCCTTTTGGTCACTACCAGGTTACCAAGGTTGCTAGTAGTTTGCATGGAAAAGAACTTGCAAATTACTCAGAGTGGTAGTGAAATGGAGACAGTTTCCCTTCAAAGAAAAAGCTGCACCTTTACCACTACAGCAGTAATGCACAAAGAGGTAAAACCAACTCTTTTTTCGGTTAGTATCACATTTTTTCAACTTTTACTGCCGCTTGCAGAGTAATGAGAGTATCTACTGGTGACCGTGGTATCCTGCCAGCAACTAAAGCGATCACATGGTGGGTTTTGGATCAGAACCCTCTATGCAACGAGGTAGCATGTTACTGTACTAAATTTAGTAATTATATTAATTACTATTACATTGTTACTTTCAAGGAATACCCATGTTTCCCTAGCGACCAGTGGTTACCGGGTAGATCACTGATTGGACTTGTGGCCTGTGCGACTGAGGCCTTAACGTAAAATGTCAAGTAGGACAAAGAGGGAAAATACTCAGGTCAACCTCAGGACACAAGCTGTCTCAAGCCAAAAGTGCATAACTTGTGGCGTTCCACAGGGTAGTATTTTAGTCCCATTTTTATTACCATTACGTGTTAATGATGTAGGTTTTGCTTGTTTTTATATGCCAATTGTTCAGCGTTTCTTTTCCAAGGAGACTGTGGTTAAACGATTTCTGAGCAAACCGCCCGGCAGTAACTGGTAGATAACTTCTCACTTCATTTGGAAATAGGCTACAGTGCTTGGGTTCCATGTAATAAGTCAGCACAACGTATTAAATAATGATGTAATGAAACAAGTCCACAAACAGACACATCATCATTTTATTGTTTTTTGGCCATTTAAGGTCCGTGTACTTCTAGCGAGCATCCAAACTACCATATAAAAACAGTATGTAGTGCGTTGACAGCGAGTTGCTCTCCATGTTAGTACTTCAAAGCATCCAAGAAAGAGTTACATCTAAAAATAGATAAAGACACCACTCAGCGAGCTACTGAACATGAACGAAATGTATCAAGGTAGAAAATGTGAGCAGCTCAGAGCTTCGTTTTTAACAACCATCTTTGATCTATTTTAAGCACATCTGGTTTTATTTTTAGGCTTATAAAGCTAGTTATGAAAGGCTAACTTGAAGTGTAACAATCTACCGACTGGAAATGGTTGGGAGAACATTTTCACTTTCGCTTTTGTTCCATATGAGCTCATCTGTGTATATGTTGTGAATGACAATAAGATTTTAATTGTATTTTGTATTTGTATCACATACAGATGCTTTTACCTAACCAGTGTCATCAAAATGTATTACAGCTCTCAATAAAGTCTACTACACTTAATGTATAAGGAGTGAAAAACCTGCAATACTTCCCCAATCCGGACTCTCTTTTTAGCCGCTTCCCCTTAAGCCAGTCGATGCATATGTCATTATTGTGAGAGATAAGTGGCTCTGCTCCACTGGGACGAGGTCTGGCCAGCCAGCATGTCTGCTCTGCTGCTCTGGCTGGCTTTCCGCCTGCCTGCTGCATGGTCATTACTTATGAATTAGGGGTGGAGGCGGCTGATGGACAAGAACGCAAAAATGGATTCAACCAACAAAGTATAGTAAATGGAGAGAGCAATTAGAGAGCTACAGGAACATCGAAGAACAAGAACAACAACAGTAGGAGGTGGAGGTATAAACCCATTACAGGTTTGTGTTTTCCTACAAATCACACCTACAGCAAATCTTGTCACTGAAAACAGTGACATCATGCTCCTGTTTTATGTGGACTGCCCTCTGGTTTTTCACATGATGGCTAAATAAATACATGGTGAGCATGATGCAGGTGTGGCTGGAAAGAGGCCGAGGAAGGATTTAGACCAACAGAAGGAAAAAAATCAGGTTTAGAGAAAGCAAAAAGAAAGGAAAGAAGAATGCTACAGAGGTGTGGAGCATGACTTCATGGCTCAGTTTACCCTTCCACCTCGCACCTCCTAGCCCGAGGCCGTCACAGAGAGCCTCGTACTGCCACACGGGAACCTGAGAAGGATTTAAATTACTCAGGTGTTTAAGACTCTGATTGCCACTCAGGCGTTCATCAGTCACATCCATGACTGCGATAACCACAGTTACCTTGTCAGCAATTGCTTCAATAACAAAAACACATTTTGCTCATCCTCAACGTAAATGCTTAAAATAGAGTGATTCATCTAAAATATCCAGATTTCTCACAGGGCCACGTGATGCATCTTCAAATCCTATCCAGTCCAGTTGAATTTTTATTTTTTTTATTATAGCAGATGCAAAAAAAAAAAAAAAAAGCAAGTTTGAAGTCTGAGTCTGCAGCTGTGAGGGCAGCTCTGTGAGCTGTTACTTTAATAATAATAATAATAATAATAATAATAATGGCTTTTCAAGGAACCCAAAGCACTTTTTACAATTCCGCTATTCATTCACTCTCGCATTCACACACTGGTGGAGGCAGCTACAGTTGTAGCCACAACTGCCCTGGGGCAGACTGACAGAAGCGAGGCTGCCATATCGCGCCATCGGCCCTTCTGGCCAACACCAGTAGGCGGTAGGCGAAGTGTCTTGCCCAAGGACACAACGACCAGGACAGAGAGCCCAGGGATCGAACCGGCAACCTTCCGGTTAGATGCGCTTCCCAACCCCCTGAGCCACAGTCGCCCTCACTTTAGGAGTTCATATGCTAAAATGCAAGAGCAGATACTATATGGCTTACACACACAGGGAGTATAAAAATGCTGAAATAATTTAAAGCAAAATAAAGCAAGAGGCTCTTCATAAAATTGTGACCATGTGAGATATACATTTGGACCAAATTTATTCCAAAAACCTTCTCCTGGTTTTGATAGAAAAGCCGTGAACACCCACAAAAATTTGATGCCAGTTCATGGTGTCCTAATACATATATATATATAATCATATTATTCAAATTTTGTGGATATAAATTAGAGGTGACTGTTGTAAGATGTGTGTTAACTCCTGATCACGTAGTAGGTTCACAGACAGAGATTTGGTGTATTAATATCAGATACTGTAATCAAATCACTTAAAAAATACATATTTTCAAAGTTATTTTTGCTGTAGGTCGTGTACACTGTGCTACAGTGTGAGTTAAGTAACTTGTGAAACTGCTAGTTGAAAGTTGTTCCCCACACTGTAATAACTTTAAAAGACAACGTTTGTATAGTTATAGTTCCATGTTAAACTTCAATGTTACGCTAAAGCTAAGCAAACTCTATCTGGACTAAAAGTATGGACTGCTTAAAGTAGTTTAAATATTAAATCAAGTTGAAACACTGAAAACATGACAGATGGCGCCGCTAAAGCTTATCTTGCATCAACGAATCTTATCTTACAGATTCGTTGATGTCTGAAGGTGGAAGCTTAGTTTTGAAAACAAATTCATGATGTGATTTTTAGGTTTTTATGACTTCTATTCTGCTCTATCTGCTCCGTAATAACAAAAAAACTGTTAGGTTTATTTAACTTCCAGTAAGGAAGTTAAATAAACCTAACTGTAAATATGCCAGACAGCCATAAAGGTGTGAGGGGAATTCAGCCATAGAACTGTTACAGAGTTTAAAATAGTTTAAAAAAAATATACCCTTATTTTAAAATCAGATTATGGCAACAAGACATATCCAAAAAACTTTACAAAAAAATATTGGAGTTTGCAATAATCAATTAACCAGATTGTTCACAAAGGGTCTCCAAACCTCTTCAAATGTTGAAGTCTGTCTTTCATCAAACCATTTCTTCTTTCTAGTGGATGGTTTGGCATCGTTCACCCTTCTAACTGAGGTTTCTGATGCACATTTTTAGCAAAAGACTGAATGCATCAGTTGGCGAGCGAGCTACACGCAATTACAACCCGGACCACATCTGGACTGCTGTAATCAGCATTCATGTATTGCTGAGGCTTACAAGACCAGAGGGAGAAGCTTCCAGGGCCGACAGCTAGGACATCTTGTCGCGTCTAAAGCGGGTTGTAATCAGGCCGGTGGCAGCTTTCTTTCAGCTGCGTCTTGGAGCAGGTACGCAGCAGGCTGCCGGGTGGTGGGCGGCCTGTCTTTTGCTCTTCACAGAACTGATGACGGAAACACTATTCTGGCTATTTTTACTGTGGCTTCTTACTGATCAAAAGGCAACCAGGCATGCTCACTGACAGCGGAAAAATGATTTTATTCATCAGGACTTCTTTGACAGGCTTTATGTCTGGTAAAATAAAATAAAAAAATAATTAAAAAAAGAGAGGAGATGCAGTCTTTTTTGTCAGAGGGAAATTTATTTTAGTCTGTGAGGAGGGAGTCACAGCGGTAACCGCATTAAGGAGGCTGTAAAAACAGTCATGAAACTAAACTGAAAACACAGATATGACTCTAAAAAAAGATATATTGTACATCTGGTTTGTTCTGCCTGAGTTCTTTGTAGGTCTGTAGTTGTGTATACATCCTCTCCTAGAGACTGCCTTTTAAGCACCTCGTAAGTCATAACCACGTAGACTAGCAGCCACTCCTTTCTTTGACTAGCTTGGCACTGAGGGAGGGGTTTCACAGTTCAAAGTTCACTTATTGGTGCCCAGCCTCTAGCCTCCAAAATTCCTATGAGTATGAAATCAATTCCTCCCCTCTGCTGTCAGCAGTAATTCTCATCGAAACACAGTGAATCTTAAGAAAAAGAAGAAAAACAAGCGGGCACGAGCGCTGGCTTCTCAAACTGCAGATGTCGTGTTTTGTAAACGCTCAGAGTGAAATTCAAGACGAGGTATGTACAGGTGTGAGCACATGGCACACACAGACACGCGCGCGCACACACAGACACGCGCGCGCACACACTGAATCACTGTGTGCGCACGACTGAGCGACACACACCTCCCTTTGTTTAGACTAGGTGATATCATACACAGATGACAGCTTACAACCTCTCTCCTGTAATAGGATAACAGCCACAGTGATAATCCTGGAGCTGCTTCACCGCAATGGAGCGCACATGTGAGCAAGTATGAAAAGATGGGCCAGGATATGTCCGCCTGCCTCGCTGTGTTTACCTGGAGATATCCTCACAATCACACACACACATAACAATGGCGCACCACTATCTCTAAACCATCTCAGTTTCTCTTTCATCAAAACTGTGTCTGACCTTCCAGCACGATTTATGGATACTTTGGACGCCAGGTACGTTCAGAGTCCTTTTCTCCTGGCGAGCAGTTTTACAGGTGTATGAACATAGAGACAAGAGTGAACTAATGATTAACGTATACGGTATTCGGATGAACAGGGCGTGGATGGTCCGACTGAGAGCTCAAAAATCAGGGCATAAAAACAGATTAATGGGAGTTTCGTTGTTTCCATTATTTGAATTCAAAATATTGACAGAAATGGAGCTGATGTGGCAATGAGATCCACTTTTCCCATTTTTTTACACCTCACCCATTTTTGTGAAAGTATCTCCCCTCTTACCCCCACCCCCCTCTCTTACCCCCACCCCCAGCCTTCTGCTGGAGGTTTCTTCCTGTTAAAAAGGACTTCTTCCTTCCCGGTGTTGCCAAATGCTTGCTCATAGGGGGTCATTTGATTGTTGGTGTTTTCTCCATTTTATTGTGTCTTTACCTTACAATAAAAAGCACCTTGAAGTGAGCGTTTATGTGATTTGGTGTAAGATTGAATCGAACATGGAGAGCTTGTGTGTTGTTCTGCAGTGTTCTGGTAATCTTTTTGCAGTTACGATAAGCCTGCATTCTGAGAAAACAGCCGCTGTGCTAAAATGAAGGTCAAGAGACAAACTTGATCATCAGACAGATCTGGTTATCTGTTCTTTAGGTTATAAAAGCTTAAATGCAACCAAACACCTCCCACTGATCCTGGACTGCCGGTAAAATTGCAAGTGCGTGTATTTTGTGTTTGTGTGCGTGTCAAAGAAGAAAGCCTCCGTAAATAAATGGTGCTTTTTCAGTCCTGTTGACCACTCAAAGCACTTTGCACTCCAATCTGCATACACAGCACTTCTCTATCACTAATCCATACTGATGAAGGAAGTCTTTAGGGTCAGTAACTCACCCAGGGATACTTTGGAAGGTTGGTGGGTCGATCCCAGGCTCCTGTAGTCCTGATACAACTTCTCCCGAAGTAATCAGTTTGAAATCCATGTTTACACTTTGAGGACTTTTTTTTCTTCTTATCCTACCTTCAGAGTTCAGGGTTTGTTTAAAACGTGGAAAGAAGATGTGAGATGCTATCACTGATAGAAAATAAGACCAAAACTGTAACTCTCTAAAGTGACAGTGCAAAGATGAAGCAAAACAAACTCCACCCAGCCAGGTATCCAGACATCATAGTGAGCAGGTACTGCATTAACACAAGTCTGCCCTTAAGAGTTTTCCATTAGTTCCCGGTTGGAGAGAGAGCGCACAGCTCACGCGGTGAACATCCATTAGCTCCTGAAGGACATCCATATGTAACGTAATTTGCAAGACAATAAGATACAAATCACGGGGGCACTTATTTCCTAAGAAGACTCACTATAAGCTGAAACAAGACATGAGATGATGACGCAATCAGACGGTCAGAGTTTCACCACAAATCAACATGCAAAGTTTCCTAAGAACTCCCCGAAATGTCTGATTGTATCCCAGCCAAGTCTTACAGTTTCCCCACTCGGGACACTCGTGTGAATAAATCAGGACTGCCGGCTTAATGAAAAGACCTCAAAAAGACTGAAATCCAAACCAGAAGACGCATATTTCAGTGAATGGGAGTGTTTTGAATCTGTGAGCTGAAATAACTTGACTGGGATGTTAGCTGATGATGATGTCATTTTTACAACAACTCTGGGACAGCTTCCGACTTTTTTTTTTTAATCCTCAGCAAAAAACTGAAAATATCTCCACACTTACGGCAGCAAATGAGAGCTTACATGTCCGATCTCAGGGCTGTAGGATAATTTACTAAAAGAGCACAAGTGCAGTCACATTAAATGTGAGCTGCTGAGGAAATCCAGATTCAGAGTTAGTCTGCAGTCTCATCTTGTTTGAGCCTGTCTTATGGATGTGCACTCAACAGTCCTGAGTTTAAAGCTTCGGGGGGAAATAGCGAGCACGCACACACACACACACACACACACGCATAGAGGTCTAAAGAATAAAACGGAGATCAATAAGCGAATGTCAAACTGCAGAGACCGATCAGAGGGAGCAACACCCACATGGAGGGACAACACGGAAGAAAAAGGCTCACTTGAGTCAGGGGTGAGTTCAGCAGTACTCACCCTGTCGAGTAAGTTGTCACTGGTGGAAGAAGCAGCACCAGCAGCAGGGAAGAGGGAAACAGTTGATCTCTGTCTTCAGTGACAAGCCAAATCAGAAAAAGAAAAACCCAAACAAAAACAAACTACAATCACTTCTTTTTCTTTATCCTAGCTTCATGGACCAGTGCTGCTGCTGTTGTGATTTCTTTCCCCACACGCGTGTGAACGCAAACACACCACGAAACCCAGTCCAAAAAGATCTTACAGTCCCTCCCGCACTCAAGCTCTTCTTCTTTGATGTGCACAATCAACACAAGCAGTCAAGTCAGCGGCGACAGACAGTATGTGTGTGTGCACCATGAAGCCCAGAGCGTGTGTGAACAAGCAAGGAGCGAGCGCAGGAGTGTGTATACTCCCTGAGAGGGAGGTGACTGCACAGAGAGAGAGAGCGAGGGGGAGTGAGAGACAGCAGGTAATCTCACTCCCTCGCCTTCCTCGAGTGCCACTCCCTCCAGTCACTCCTCCGCAGCGTTTGCTCAATCAGGATTTCTCACTCTCGTAACTGCAAACGCTCATCTTTAACCCTGTTGCTCAATAAAAAAAGAAACGATCTACACGCCAGATTTGTTTTGTTTACATGTAAAGGGAGTGAAATAACACGTATATGTGGATTCCTAGAAGCTCTGACCGGAGTATCTCTGAGACGAGGCTCGGTTCAGACACAAGTGATTCAAAGTTCTTCAGAAAAAACGCGCTTGGCAGGTTTTTCAAACTCTGTAAAGGAAATACAATGAAAGCAGGTGGTGAAAACGTCCATACGGCTGAGGGGTTTAAAATAAGCATGACTGTAGGAATACTTTCACCAAATGTCTTTGCAAAGAGAGCCTAAAAAGAACAGGTAATATTTTTAGGAAGTGGTTTGCTCAAGCATGAGGAACTGAGCCATACTTGCTGACAGCAGTTATTTTTAAACTGTGACCAAATTTCCCTGCAATGTTTTCTCCAGGTTCAGGTTTACTTGTGATTGTTTTCAGTCTTGCTGCAATTTACAGATGTTCCCTAAAAGCCTCACAGGCAGGTAGTCGGTGCTCTAGACTGAACAACCTTTAGCCAAAATATGAGAACCGCTAATCCAAACTATAACAAACTGGATGCTCCACCTATTCGGATCACGAGTACTACTCCGAGTTAGTTGGAAGCAGATCGGTGGAACAGTTGCTGAGAAAACTGAAGCACCGACTGGAAAATCCGAATTTAGGGTAGGAGTAGTTTCTGCCCTTACATTTTACTGCCAAATATTGTTGACATCGTCATGAAAAAATATTTTTAAAAATTATTTTATTGTCCTGTATATGGCAAACAGGAGCTGGAAAGCTTCACATTTCAGAAGATGGAAGTAGTAAATATGTGGAATTTGACCATAATATACTAATTAGCTTTTAATCAACTGGTCGATTGATCCAAGTCACATTTTTAGTGGTGATTCCCAAAGACATATTACCTGAAAGCCTGGAATATTTGGGCATGGTGTGCAGTACATCCTTAAAAACAACTGTGCAAACAGAGCAAGTGGAGGAAAACAGGAGAAGTGGCAAACCTAAAACAAAACCAACAGTATCTGAAAGTCATGTCTTTAAGGAATAGGACATAATCTGGCAAAGATCTGACACAGGACCTAAGAGATGCTTCTGTACCTTCAGTTCATCCATCTACTGTATGGGATCATCTTGACAGAGAACAGAACAAAAGTCAGCCAGCTTCCAAAGATGAGCTTTAAGTGTCCTTCAAGAAGCCCGGAGAACTATTCCTGAAGACTATTTAAAAACTTCTGAGAAAGCTTACCTAAAAAAGTTCCAGCTGTGTTCAAGAATAAAAGTGACTTTCAGGTTGGTTAGGTTTGTCCCCACTCTGTATGTTTTCACACGTTTCATCAAATCAGTGCACTCATTTCCTATTTTCCTAACAAAACAAACAAAAAAAAAGGGTGGGTTAAAACTTAAGCAAGGTACTGTGCATAAAACGTATGCTTCGTATCATCTCTTTGTCTCTTCCTCTACGATTTCTGATCTGACAAAAAGAAAAATGTAAAACTATATACTAAAAAGTGATGTAAACTATTTTAAGTGAAGATTTAAAATGTGGGTCCATCTTCAGGAACAAACACGGCACCAGCTCGGCTCCTCACCATTAGCCGACTCATATATTCACACCGATTAGGCCAGATGTTCTCCGCTACAAAAGCACCAAACTAATATTTCCTGTTAGCGTAATAATCTGTGACAGCCCCTCTCAAACCTTCTGTTCTCTGTGATCTTCAGCCTGCATCAGATATCAGATCGGCTGCATTTTGGGCAGAATGCCAAGCTGCTACAAAAGTCCTTTCAACCGTTCACATGGCTTCAGCTGGACCGTCAAGTCAAAGTGAACCATTATGTAATGGCACATTAGCAGCACACGCTAGGATAACAGGTCGATATGAGGATGGGGTGAGAGAAAGGGGGCGAAAAAAAAGAAAAAAAAGAAAAAAAGAGTTGTCCACTGGCAGCTGGCCTTCACAGAGGGGCTGGTCAGTCATTGTTACCACAGAAACCTGAGCTCCTGCACGTTAGCTGTAATGGGAGGAAGTGTTCAGAATACGACTGTTTACTTTACCTGCAGTAAGGTAGGATTTGGCCATGTGTACACATATTTAATGCTTCAATCTTCCCTTTCTGATTGAAGATAGCAGATGGTTTTTAATCTTCTCCATTAATCTTCTCTCTTCTTTATTTTCAGCAACTGTTTACATAAATGTCTGTCCTATGTACAGTTTTCTCCATCCACTGCCGTCCTACCTGCAGAAATGACTGAATGACAGTAACAATACTATTATGTAGCAGAGGTGGGAACCCCCACATAGCCCAAGCATCACAATACTTCCCTCACGACACACATTTTGCGATATGCTGAGTACTGCATATTGCGATTTATCACCTTTTTTCAAAATGCAAATTAGGTCCTCAGAGCTAAACTTTGTGAATATCTGATCTATCCAGTACTGAAAAATTAGAGTGCCAAGCATACTAACATGCCACTAAATCCTGCCACAAATGTTGCTATAAGTAGTCTGCTATCAGTCTGCTATTGAATGAAGTCAAGCTAGGGATTTACATACATTCAGTTTTTGATAGTACAGCAATCAACTCTGATAACTTGATGTAAATCACATGTTTCTATAGAAATTTATATTTAAACAGACATTCTTACATCTCATAACCCTCCTGTTCTAAAGAAATATAAGCAGAATACAACCAGCGGGAACATGACGGCAACATGTTGACAATTAGTCTGCATTTATGAATTAGACACAATTATTTGCAAACCTTCGACAATCTCTCCAGAGTGATTGCAGTCAGTCACAGTATTTTAATTCATTTAAAAATACTGATATAGGCGTTTCTGTTATCAATACAATATCCCCACACAAAATGTGATACCATGCGGTTTCGATTGCTATCACACGGTAGCACAATTTAAATGTTACTAAAGGCAAATACTTTTTCCTATATTTATTATTTTAATGAATAAAGTGAATCCAGTCTGCCTCAAGCAAAAAAAGAACAAGTGAAAATATTAAAAGCATTTTGTTGTGTGTGTTATGATTTTTAAACCAAAACTGAATCTACAACAGAAAAATCAAGAATCTCGTGTTGTCAGCGTTGTGTAGCAGCTTGTGCATGATTGTACGTGACAGGACCGATTGCAACAGAAACAAGATTACCTCATTACTTTAACTGTAGGTGTAGGTATGTAAGGTAGCTTTGTTATTCTAAGCACCTGCATTGGCACAACTCCATTTCCACACAGCTAGCTCACAGTTACACATGACTGATAGTAAAAAAAAAAAATGCTTCAGGTAACAATCAGCATGACATAGACTCAGCAAGACTTCTAAGCTTATATGTGCCCAGAGGTGCAGTAGGTCCCACGGTAGTCCTAAGACTGGACAACAAGTAGAATTTTTTGACTAATTAGCATGATGCTAATTAGCCATTGGATTCATGTTGCTAATGCTAGTAAGCAACTAGCTAGCCAATTAAACACATTTTGCTAGAGTTTCCAAGTTTAAAGATACCATTCCTTGAAATGGGGGAAAACAGAATGATAAATGTATACAAACCCTGCTTTATTAAGAAGGTAGTGCACACAATGAATGAGCTGCCATAAGTGCAACACTTGGCTAGCATTATGCAACAGTCAACTGGAAAACAGTGGTGAGAGACTGAAATGATCAAAATTATTATGACCATGTGCAATAACTTTTTGATTTTGCAAAGTAACCCATCAGCGCACACCAACTCGCACTGACTGCAGCAGTCTGTCCGCATTTATAAATTAGATGTCAATTATTATTTGCAAATCTTCAACAATCTTTAAGCGTGAACTGATTGAAGCAAGACTGAATTAGTCAAGTTGGACCGAGTTTGTTTGAAGTTGCCTTCCACCAGGTGACCCGTGCAATCACCTTGTGATCAAAAGTTATTACCTAGAGATTGAGCTGACTGGAGAGTCATTACTTACTAGGGTGGCTGTAGCTCAGGTGGCAGAGCAGGTCAGCCACTAATCAGAAGGTCGGTGGTTCGATCCAAGGCTGCCTCCTGGCTGCATGCCAAATATCCTTGGGCAAGATACTAACCCCATATTTGCCTACTGGTGGTGGTCAGAGGGCCCGGTGGCGCTTGTGTCCGGCAGCCTCGCCTCTGTCAGTGCGCCCCAGGGCAGCTGTGGCTACAATGTAGCTTGCCATCCCCAGTGTGTGAATGCATGGGTGAATGACTGAATGTAGTGTAAAGCGCTTTGTGGTCCTTAAGGACTAGAAAAGCGCTATACAAATGCAGGCCATTTACGTTCCTAATGTTATGACTGGCATGTGTAAGCATCAGATTAATGTAGGTTAAAGGTGGAGGTAATTTTTGAACCATTTCAGACAAATTTTAAGTCATGGCAATATATTTCACAAGCCAATCAAACGTTTTGCGCCTAAACCATTTATCTTCATAGCAGAAGATACCTTGTACTTAACTTCATCTGTAACATAGAAGAGAGAAGAGAAGTATGCACTTGTTGGACACACACATGCCGCGGCACTACTGATAAAGCTCTAAAACGCTGCAAACACATGTCCCCCAAATACACAACAAAGTCCAACGGTCACAGTGTCTCTGAGATAAGACTCAGAACACAAACTGGTGAAGGCATGAGAAGCTGCTGGCTCATCAGGGGCTGCTGTTTGATCACAGAGAGAAAGCGGGAAAACTAACCCTAACATTAGCAGTGAGTCTTCACATTGACCTCTTAAAAACTAAAACCTACAGCGGAAGAACAGAATTATTACACAAATAGTGAAAACATTTAATAACAAGTCTACTAATTACTGGGCGACTGGAAGATATGTCTAAAACTTTTCAAGCCAGTTTCACTTTGCCAAAAGGTGTGTCAAGGATATCAACCAGACAGACAGAGCTCGAGAGATTTGCCAGTATCACCGCGTACCCTGTCACCTCCTTATCACTACAGACAACTGGGATTTACAACACATACTGGAAGCCCTGGATCCATTTGTTGTTACCGTCTGTATTTCCTTTCATTAAGCTCTTGGCTATGATTAAAGCTTGTCATTTTGACTCTGTGTGTGTGTGTGTGTGTGTGTGGCAATTATCAATAAGCACAGGGCAAGAGTCCTAAAAGCTTGTGGCTCCTTCCAAAGAGCTTAAACCAGAAGCTTTCCCTCTAATCTCAACTCACACAGTGGCAGGTTAATAACTAGCTGCTGTGAGAAAATAGGCCAGACCCTTTGACACCGCAGACACACAGTGACCTTCCCTTCTTTACTTTGTCATTGCTGATTAGCCGCCTGACTGTGTTTTGGCTGTAAAACATCTGGTTTCAGTGCCAGTCCTGTGTTTTGCCTCAGTGTCTTCACTCCTAGAGTACGTTTAGGTTGCCTTTTTTTTAAATACATAAATTGTATGCCAACTGAGCAAACACTGCATTCCAGCTCAAATACAGGTGCAGTCAGTAATTCAATTGAATTGGAGCTATTGAAGCCCAGTGTACACAGAAGCCTCCATTGCAGACAGATTCATTTACACGGGTCCACCTGAAAACAAATAAATGAGAGGCTGGTCACTTTGGATGTCACCAATGTATTGGTGAGGACTCAGCAGCACAGCACCACATGAGAGAAACGCAAAGTCTGTTTTCCTTTCCTTTTTTCCCCCTGATCCTCGTAGATTTGCATGTACCTTGTGCTCTGGTTTTTCTGCTTCACTGTGCAAATGAGAAGCCACACCTGCCTGGATAAAAATAAAATACTGATGGAGTAAAGTAGCCACATGGTCCGTGCAGCAAAAACGCTGAAAGAGTGAAATCATAACGAGGCAAGAGTACGACCAGCAAGTGAAGTTAAATATATCTGATTCCCAGCAATCAGGAGCACACTAGTATGATTCAGGCGATGAGAAGATAATGAAAATACCTTTCTAGCTGTCTGGTTCAGTGTCAGTACATGTAACAAGTCAAGCATTCAGGTGTTTGTGCAACAGAAACTATTTAGAGTTTCAGTAATTCCCGTTTTTGGGGGGGGAAATAGCAAAAATGTTGTAATTTTAAGAGTTTTTTTAGTTTTGAAGTTTGCTGAATAGTCAGGTATGACATCGGTTTTTAAATCCGCCGTCAACAATCCAGTTTTTAAAAACGCACAAGACGCAGCACGAGTATCAAGTTTAAGATCAGAATCTGTTCCTGTCTCAACAAACTAAGGTGTGACTAACTATGCTGATGAAAATCACGGGGGTATGAATTGTCAGCACGAGTCTAAACCTGGGAAACACAGACATGTCCAAATTTTTGAGTCTATTTCCAGCCGCTCAATCAAGAAGCAAATCTGTCTTTCTAGAGCAGGGGTAGGCAACTCCAGGCCTCGAGTGTCGGTGTCTTGTAGGTTTTAGATATCACCCTGGGTCAACACACCTGTCTCAAATGATTAGTTCATTACCAGGCCTCTGGAGACGAACAGCATCTGAAAGCCATGTCCGTAAGAAAAAATCAAGCAAACATTTGACACACTGACACAGGACCTGAGAGGTGCATGTTGCCCATCAGCTGATTTATTGTTTGCTGAAGCCTCGTTAGAAATGGTTTCAACATCTCAGGCGCTCCAAGATATGGAGGCCTATCTGCCCTCACCACACTCCCTGCTGGTGGCTGATGGCCTCAGACGTTGGTGGTTCTTGGTGTCTGGGGTGGGTGCTCATGTATGTACCGGCTCACTCCTGGTGGCCGCTTGGCGGGGCCTGGCGCCTGTGGCCCAGCTGGGCCCCTTATGGGAGGTGTGGCGCCCTCAGGCCTCTGGCCACTGGGCCTGAGGCTCGGTCCCCTCTGGCACAGCTGGCTGCCGGTAGAGCCCGCGGGCACGTCACTGAAACCCCCTCTGGCCTCTGCTCTGCGGCTGCTTAGCTCTTCCCAGGAGGGTGGCAAGGTTGCCCCCCTGGTGGTCCTCCTTGAGTCCTCGTACTCTGGGTCCTCTGGATTTTCTTTTTTTTTTTTGTTTGTTTGCTTTTTTTTTTCTCTCCCCTCTATTTTGTCTTTCTTTCTCCCTGTCCTATCCCCCAGTCATGTCTGTCCCGTCTGTAACAACTGGAAATAAAATAAAATAAATACATAATTATAATAAAGGTCAATCAAATGGACCAATATGGCAAGGCCATGATGACCCACTTGGTAAAGTAAATCCGCTTGGCATCTTTTTTGGCCTTCAGACAACAATTCTGATGGCTAAAGATCCAAACGGGACAGGCAAAAAAACAAAAAAGAAAAAAAGAAATGGTTTCAGTGGAAGTGTGGCTGTCAAGACTTTCTTAAGAATGGGAGACACGGAGAAAAGGCTGAGGTACAATAATTAACACAGGAACTACAGTGAAATCAGTTGCAACAGGTCTGATGGAGTGACGATTACTGAAGAAATTTGTAAAGTACTGTCATGCAATATCGTATAGAAAGCAGCTGACTGGCGACTGTTTCATTTTTCAGCACGCCAATGATCCCAAACAGTGCGGTAAAAGCATGAAGAGATAGAAAAAACACACAATAATGCACTAACAGTCATGGATTGGCTTCCCCAGAGCCTGGACCTCAACATCATTGAAGCAGTGTAGGATCATCTTGACAGAGAACAGAAGAAGAAGAGCTTTGAATGTCCTTCACGAAACCTGATGAACTATTCCTGAAGACTATGTAAAGAAATGACAAGAAATCTGCCAAAGAGTTCAGGCTGTGTTGAAGAATTTCATTGTATGTTTCAATAAACTGCACTGATTTCCTGTTACCTTAGCAGAATCTAAAGAAATGACAGATATACCCTTGCATAAGACTTGCGTATATTAAGTGATTCACAGGTATTTAATCATCAGCTGGAAACTTGCTCTCTGTAGTTTGAGTAACACCTTTAATCCCATACCATCAGATGGCTGCTTTAAGAACATTGTGTGATAGTGATCTCACCTCCAGTTGGCCGAAATCTAACGTGAATAATTTGTTTGCATGCCTGTGCAGCACGCCTCATTCTTTCACGTCTGATTCACTCCAAAATCTCCATTAACACATCTGTTTGAAACAATTCCCATTCAGTGATATCACAGCTACACTACCTGCTTACATCAACTTTGGCACGAAGCAGGGTTTGTAAAAACCAATGGACCATGAAGTTGTGTTGGAAAAGCATTCAAACCATGTACTGTTACTCATTTTATAGATCACGAAGCATGTTTAAATCCGTTATCCATCCCGATTCATCTACAGGCACCTCTCTCGGTTGTCGCACATGTAAGCCAACTGTGAGGATCGTAGAAACGGTATATAAAGCGTGATTCTGGATTTGACAACCAGGAAAGAAAATCGCTTTCTTTTTCTTAACTTTCATTAAGAGATTTAGCTGGAAATGGTCACACTGCATGCAACGCATGACGATCACGTCACAGACAGGCAGACAGAGCAGTTACAGTTGAACTTCTTTCCATCTGTTGATTTCCCAGAAAGGCATCTGTAATTTCTTAGGAAGGCTCCTGAAAACATCCGTGTAATCTGATACTATCTAAGTGTTCAAGTCATCTGTGTCTCAAACCCCAGCCTGGTTCAGTCACCACTCCCATTGTCAATAGTTACCTAAAGAGTCGACGTGTTGAATTGTAGTGACTAATAATAATTTAGCTCCATCACATTTAGTTATTGGGTATTATAACTCTCCTAAAACGAGAGTGAGTGTTAGTATTGGCCCAGTCTGTGCCTACACTAAGCAGCTGTCCTGTGCCTGAGACATTTTACTGTGACCCTTTCTCCGTCTGCTCTGATTGGTCAGTTTGTGCAGAAAAATGAGGCATTGGTTACATATGGTTGCTTTTCGTGAGTAAAGCCTCTGCCCTCTAATAGTTGGCAGCTTTGTCCCACCCCAATGGGTGACGTCATGGCGAACAAGTCATTTTTTATATACATGGTCCCTGTTGCTCATGTCTTCTTAATAATGAAAGTGAAGTGAGGAGTGAGTAGTGGCTTTACTTTAAGGGTGTGCCACATTAGCTGCACAGTAGACATGATGCACACGTTTTACATAATATTTACATAATAGCACAGATACTAAGTTACTTAAGTTACTTGTCTTTGCAAACCTTTTACAGACATAAAAATAATATAGAACACTAAACAACACGGGAGTTTAAAATCCAGAATCATACTGGCTTAATTTGTGGTCTGGTAGCCGTTTCTTAAACAAACTGCAGGGATGAAGTGTTTTTGGCTTTTTTCAGGACAGAAACAGCCCTATTTGCTGTAAATGGTTATATTTATATGAATACATTGATGCCTTTTACCTCTTATTTTCAGATGGGACACATTAAGTGTTTCCATGTCTGTTTAAAACAAATAAAAGAAAGTACATAAAACGTCGCCAAGTGACCTAGATCTCAGCTGTGCGAGGAGCCGTTTCATTGAGAAACTGCAGGACTATTAAAATATTAATCACATTATATGGGTGGTTATAAGCACACATCGTGTCACATCACAGAACTGAGACCAGTGTGTGTGTGTGTGTGTGTGTGTACCCTTGAGGGAGTGTCTTTTTATCTTATATCAATTATAACTAAGTAAAGCTGTTTTGCAGCCAGCTGGCGTTGTTTGCAGTGAAAACTCCTGACAGAGTTAAAAATATTCTACATCAAAGAGAGAAAAGTGGGGGGAAAATGTGCATAAAATTAGGTTGGATGTTCTAAAATTAGTCAAAGAGGACCTTTTTATGAGAATTAATAATTTATTTTATACACATAAGGAATATTAAATGACAAGATGGCTAAAGCATGATTCATTATTCAACAAAGGCAATGAGCTGGTCTGATTAGAGCACACCAAGGAAGTTACACGGATCCTCATCATGTAGATTAATACAGTGTTGTTGAGCTTAGCAGCAGCTAGAGGCCATCCATCCACTTTATCCATAGTAACTGTAGTCAAGGTGAGCTTCACTTTCTGAGACTCCAGGGGATTAGCTTGCTATTATATAGGCTCACCCTCTCTGTATAAACAATACACAGACAGCGTACTGCCACAGTGTACATCCTGCTGTCGAGCAAAACGAGGCCACAGCAAATCACATCACGCCCATTAGCTAACCGCATTAATGCACTGTGGCATGCAACATGACATGCTAGACTCAAATTCTCTGTGAAGCCTCAAACCAAACATTAGCTAAAGAAATGCACTTATACATGGTTTTGTGAGTAGTCTTCAGCTAAAAGCTAATGCTTAACCCAAGTATAACATGCTCACTAAGTCATTATATTAGCAGGCTAACATAGTCATACTAGCGCTAATGAAGTAAAGTGGCAACAGATCGGATATACCTCTGCAGGCCATAAACTAAAGTAGGCCACTTCACACAATTAACTTAGAGTTTATACAGTCATGTGGAAAAAAAATGTTCACAGGACTCTGCAGTTTAGTGATAAATTAAGGACACCCAATGATTTAACCTTTAACAGCAAGAACTGGCTTCACACTTGACTCTATAACACTTCGGTATACAGAGAGGTTCATGGTCCACTCAGGGACTGCAAGGTCCTGAGGTCCTGTGGCTGCAAAACAACCCCAAATCATCACCCCTCCACCACCGTGCTTGATGTTCGGTACGAGGCATTTATGATTACGTGGAGGGGTTTTGGTTGTTTTCCAAACATGCCACTGTGCAACATCTCCACTTTGGTCTCGTCTGTCCAAAGTACATTACTCCAGAAATCTTGTGGTTTGCTCAGATGCTGTTTTATAAACCTAAGCTGCCGTGTTCTTTCTAGACAGAAGAGTCTGTCTCCTAGCGAATCTTAAATAAAACGCACTGCAGCGTGTTCACCCACGTTGGAGAGGCCAGTTAATACCTTACAGACTGTGTCATCTTCATCATAAGGATAAAAAAAAAATGTTTTCCCCTAAATACAAATTTCTTTGGCAAAAACTGATCAATCTTGGCTCTTTTGATAGGAACATATGCCAAACCCTGCCCTGAGACATCATAAAGAGAAAAGTACTGCCCCCAGTTGGCAAAGAGTGCTGGCAGTGTGCCGTTAGGGCTCATGCTCAGTGCAGACAGAACCAGGCTAAAACATGGTTTATGCAGGCACGGTAGAATAAATGATCTGGCTGTAACATGAGACCTTTAAGAAAAAACAAAAGCGATCAGAATTTAAATGCCTTTGCCAAGTTTTATGGCAATCCATGTGTTAGCAGACTTTTCACTGCAAAACCACATGTAAATCAGGCAACAAATGCACGGCCAGTTTGTTTATCCATTAACACAGAAAGTCATCCAGCAGTTGCTGAAATATTTTCGTCTGCACACAAAAATGTCAGTCTCGTGCCTCGCTGCAAGTATAAATAACAGTATGTATTCATACACACTCAGTAATATATATTTTTGAGTACACAGAGCCACTTTTTCTAATCACACTGTAAACTTATCTGTGGAAAGCAGTTGTCGGGTTTAATAAGCAAATATGCAGACATGGCATCAGAGACCAAGTCTGCAACTGTTCTAACAGTAATTTTCATGATGTGCAACTTTAAATCTCATGAATCAATAGGCTGAAAAAAAAAAAAAAAACCCACACGTACATACACACACAGGTGGAAGAGGCCAACCACTCGTTATCATGAATAATAAATAAGACTCTGCTGACCCATCTGCTTCATGACTAAAAGCTGCCAACTTCAAAAACAACCGGAGCGCACGCTGCCTGAAGCAGCGGGGTTTTTATAAGTCCGACCAGAAGCTTCTGATCTTTATATAGGAATTCTTAAAAATGAGGAAAAAAAAGCACCAAACTAAACAAACGTGACCTTTAATCAAAACTTACTGATATTATACAGAGGCGTGACCAGTAACCATGTGACATTATCTTGTCTGCCATAATTGACATGTGACAATCATGGTGAAAATGTAAGATCAAGTGAATAAGGGGCCCTTTGTGCCTCACAAAAGTCGACAACTTTCACATCAAACTGACATCACATCCGGTGTCACAAGCTGCCAGCATCCAACCTCTTAATTTTAATAATCTGCACCAGTGGCATTGCATCCCTAGTTATGCAGGTCCAAAGACTTGTCAGTGACCCTCAAGCAACCACCTCTTGCTAGGGAAAAATGAATATTGCCCAACTGGTTGCTTTGGACACTGCTGTGGTCGCGGGTTGAATCGAAGATAGGACTACTCTGACTACTCTCTGAGCTGCAGTGAAGGGGTGAAAAGTGCGACACAAACTAGAAATGGAGCTGCAGCGCCTTCTGAAACATGTTGGCTGCAGAGCTGAAGCACAGCTTTTACTTTGAAAGAACTGCATTGCACTTTTTCAAGTTGCATTATGGCTCAGCTGGGAGTTAGCAAGTGTTTGCAGACTAATACTAGCAGCCATTAGTGCTACCCCTCACCCTGTCTACCTATATACATTTAAAAATACTAGGTGACGTCCTTTTTGAGTCATCTCAATCATAACATTTTCAGAAAATTGACCTCTGACCTTGAACGTGAAGTCAAGTTCACTGGGATTCAAACTCATTTGAGAGTTTCAGTAAATGCTTCAATGGGATGCTCTTGAAAATCCTATGTTGCCTCATTCCTGAGTTATTGCATTCACAAACTTGGACAGCTGGTCACCTGTCCAGCGGGGTGACAGCGACGCCCTATCAGCCTTTTAAGGCTGAGGGGAAAAAAACTACAGAAAACTGTGGCAATCTGATAGCAACCAAAGCAACACAAGGAAGTTTTTCGTGCAACCTCATTCAGCAAGAGCCAGTAACCTTCAGGAACCACTGCCAACTGGTCAGGAGATTCATGTTTTTTCACGCCAACCAGTGGCTGTGTCACAGCCAACATGGCAAACAATTCTCAAGCAATGTGCGCATGATGTCATCAGACGCCTCAATAGAACAACTACCAAAGAAACCGCATATAAACCCTTCAGGTGCTAACCAGCTGTTCACTCTGAAGCTTGGCCTGCAGTATTTTACTTGTACTGTGCGCACATTTACTGACTCCTTCTATATTTTCTAAAATAATCCCCTCTCTGTTTGACCCACGTGGTGCCGGATAATCCCCAAACAGCTGTCATGTCAGAAACGTGCACGGCAACCTGCCACGACTGATCTGAGTGTCAGTGACATAACAGTAAAAGAAAAAGGAGGTCAGGGTGGAAAGACAAACAAGACTTTCGAAGCCATTGTTGGAGGAGTCATTATGCCTGGCACTGTAAATGCCCTGCAGTGACAAACAGCAGACGACAGCTTGTTTAAGGGAAGTTTGTAGTCTTTGGGACAAAGACCGAGAGCTTCTGTGGTCACATGCACACTCTCGATTTATATAAGAGCATTTTCGGGATTTTTAAACCATTGTCAGGACAAGTACAGTAATCTTCCCCGATATCCACCAGCAGATTGTTTACTAAAGCCCAATACTGCAGATTTTATTCAGTTTGACCGCCAGGCTGAAGCATCAAATGATGATCCACGAATACCAGACAACAACTGCCCGGTGATGAATCAACATAACAACTCAAAAATCTAGCTTCTGCTCACACTTCTCAAAAAAGACACCAAGAGAGAAGACCGTTAAAATAAGGATTAAAGTGCTTATCTCAGGTCCTGTGTTCGGTCTTTGCTGGATTTTTTTCCCCCTATTTCTTAAAGACATGTCTTTCAGATACTGTTAATCTGCTATCGATGGATTCTTAGGCCTGACCCTTCTTTTTTGTCTTCCATTTGTCCAGTTTCCTCACTTTTTTTCTAAGGACACACTGCACACTGTTACAGAGAGTGACAAGTGTTTGGCTAATACCTCTTTGGGAATAACCTTAGTGCAAAAATACTACTTTGGGTCGGTCAGACTGTGACATTTATTTTCATGGATCCAACTAAAGAAATGGGAGTGAATTCTCTGACAGGCCTGCTCTTAACAAAGTGCATAAAGATGCAATTTTTAATTGGTTTTTTTTGCCATGTTGTCTGGTATGCGTAGACACAACACTGGTTCACCTGTGGAGTTATGTACTTTTTATGTTTAAATGAGTCACAGATCAGAATTAAGCGACTGAAACAAGCTAACAAAGACTTCCTCTGAAAATGGTGATGTACAAGGACTGGGCTGAAAAAGCAGCCAATGCCCAATGAAGAACTTTAGAAAACTATTGCTTAGGAGCACTTAAGAAAAATAAATCACCAGAAATTTGTGTTACTCTGAGTTTTTGAGGACACACAATCTCCGAAGAAAGAACACTCAAAAGGTTTCCACCTGTTAGAAAATCCTGGCAAAGACAGAATAAGTGCATACCAGATGTTTTATTGACAGTGTGAGAACAGCAGGATTAACTGAAAGAGGCCACAAGTACCGTGAAATCACTCTGACCCTGCCGGGCAGTGAAGCAGGCCTTCATTAGTTTTAGTGAAAACTGAACCACAGGAGGTGTGACGGGGGCAGAGAGTAAGAGTCTTAAGGCCACAGGGGGCTTTGTTCTGGAGGTACAGTCATGTATGAGGCACCATTTATTGAGGACACAGGGTTCTCCAACATCACCTCAGGGCACAAAGTCGGGTCTGTAATGGCAACAGAGGACATGTGACATGAGCTGCTTCAGTTTCAGGGTTTTCCTCTTAACCTAATATGTAATAAATCAGGGATGTAACCCTCAACAAAGAAAGTAAAAATGCATGATTGGCACCCACACACACAATGCTGCAAAGACAAAACCATGCACAGTTACAATCCTGAACATTTAATGACTACAGTGACCATTGTTGAAGTTGTTTTTGCAGATTTATTACTTTTAAATGCTTAAAATCACTGAATCCCCAAAGAGCAACGTCCAGCCACTGAAGAACTGCAGCTGCTCCATGGGCCCCTGGAGGCTGGCTCCAAAAAGCTGAGTCCCGGTGGACTCCAAATGCCCACATTTAGATCAAAAATAAACATGTTACATAAGCAAAACATTTTACCCCCAATTGGTACAATTTTAAGCTTTTTTAAAACAAGATGGGTCATTGATGAAAATCAGAGATCAGTGAATTTAACACTACTAAAAATTAATTACATGATTCTCGCAACACATTTCTGATTAATTAATCTGTTTGTTCTTTCAGCTCTGTTACAACACAACATTTTTATATATATATTTTTTAAACAGCTTATACTGGCTGCTAGGTTTGCTTATCCATCTATCCAGCTTCTGCTGCTTGTCTGGGTCTGGGTTGCTAGGGCGCCCAGGCACCCCTCTCCACCTCTTCCAGCTTTTCCAGTGTGATACTGAGGTCTTTCCAAGCCAGCTGGGAGACACATGCTTTGCCTCACCCTGAGGACATGCTGGAAACACCTCACCTAAGACGTATCCTGGAGGCATCCTTATTGGACGCCTGAACCACCTCAACTGGTTCCTTTCAGCTCTAATCTGAGCCCCTCCCAAATGACTGAGCTCCTTACCCCATCTCCAAAGACGTGAGGGTCACTTCTCAATGAAGCAGGAACAGAGAAGTGATCCTGATGCCACCAATCTGGAAAGCCGCTGCTGCTTGGCTGCACCTTAGAAACTCCGCCTCCCACAGGTTACCGCTGGAAATGCAAACCAAGCTCTGGCTGCAGTCATACAGGGGACTAAATGGCCCGTAACAACAGGTTTGTCATCACTTTATTGCCCAACAGCAGCTTAACAGCCGCATATATCCTGCACAGATTTTCTAGCGCTCAGGTCATCGGGTTGATTCAAGGGCATGTTTGCTCAAAAGCACACCTTCAGTTCATTGCAGGTGTTACAGAAGGAAAGACTGACTCCTAAAAGCAGCAGCAGCAGCAGCAGCAACAAGTGCCTCATCACTGCTCCGGATGTGAGTGACAGTAAGTTATACTACAAGATAAACAGCCAAGTATTTCCGCAGCAGGAAAAAAACAAAACAAAAGAGTCTCTGCTTCAGAGATTCTGAAGAAATGAGGATCTACATAGCAAACAGCAAACGTCACAGGCTGGACAAAGCGAGGGAATCTCAGGTATGTGTTTAACAGTCTGTGTGATGACATGCCAGGTTAGCATTTTATGGCCCTAACATGAAAGTGCACAGCAGATTTTTTACTCTCTCTACAGTGGATTTAAACAGAAGAGCCTGTGGTGCCTTCAAATCCCACAAACACCTCGTTAAAAATGAGACTGTCAAGAATTTTCACTGAGTTCAAAGCCAGCTACAGCAGGGAGGGTTCATTTGTGGTCGGGAGATTTTTGTTTCACACAAGTGCAGACGTGTGGCAAACTCATTAGTCTAATGCTCTTTTTGGCAGCGGGTAGGCCATTAGGTGGATGAGGCCTAATTAGACAACTCGAGAGCTGGTATGACACCTCTCCACACAGCACGGCACCAAAAGTCGTGCCTCAAACTGACACGCTTTAGTCTTAAAGTCTGTGCAACCCCAAAACATGTTCGCTGTTAGCTACAGACTTTTCTTTGTCAGGGGCGCGCAGAAAAATTTGCATCAAGCCCCCGCCAAGCTGAAGAGCGGTAATTGACCTCGCCGTTTATCTCAGGCGCTCTGATAAAATTCCCAAACAGGGGGAGCAGCGAACTGTTAGTATATCATTAGGAAATATTTAAAAAAGGAGCCAAAGGTCAATTCTTAAACTAAACACTATTATTTTACATCTTTAAACAGAGCAACTCGACATTTTTGGAGCTTCTTTTTGAGTGTTAAATGCTTGGAAAGTGTTTAGGAGCTACTTAGCTTAGCATAAAGATGGGCGGAAAGGCCAGACTGGTGTCTGAGGTCAGCCCTGAAAGGAGCCTTGAACTTGGATCTTACTAAGTTTAATCAGTGCAGAGTGAAAATATGAAAATATGTCATAGTCATGGGGGAGCTAATTGTTTCCACCTAACAGTCAGGGCTGCCACTTTCGAGCTAACAGGTGGGGTTGACAGTTTCAGCTTGATAAATTTAATAATCATCAACCCAGCGTTGCTGCCAGGGTTGATGACAAAACTTTTTTATTAGTTCATTTATGATTTCCTAACCTGTTGAACAGTGAAAAGTCTGTCAATGGGTGACGATGTTTTATCTAGCCATATCAGCAACCTTAAAGTCTGTTTTCAAGGTTGCTAGGATACCCATTGATATATTTTGTTCGTTGTTTTATTGATTTGAGAGGTCACAAATATAGCTGTAACCTATTAATCCGTAATTTAAAAAAAAAAAAGAAGCAGATTTCGAAGTCAAGTCCCAAAAAGCTGCAAAAGGGGCTTTAATAGAAATGATCACCAAAAACCCCCCCCAAAAAAACAAAACACCCTGATGGCGTCACTCGTGACTCAACCTGAAGAAAGCCGCTGTGTAATGCATGATTCAGTTGTGACTTTATAACAGCTCACCTGTCAAATGGATACTCATGTAGCTAACCCTGTAAAGCTGCATGAATCTCACAGGAAAGACTCCTACCAATAGCTGGAAGCAGTAAGTTGGGCTGGCCTAAGTTGGGTTTATTATTGATGAGGCTCATTAATAAATGTAAGCTGTTCTTTGAGCTAATTTTGAAGGTGTTAGTGATAAAAGTGTAGAAAAAGATTGATTAAATAGATTTTTTCCACTTTCAGCAACAGTTTGTGATTAGCTGCGACGACCAAACGGTTCCCCAGAGCCAACGCCATCAATATGTGGGCCAAGAATTGAACAGGTCGCCTGGTGGGAGGCAACCCGTCTCCAAACACTGCGCTGTGACTCGGAGTGGCTCCCAAACAGACTGGATAAGGTTTACAAAAATCTGCAGTCTCATCCCCCTCAAATATTCACCTTGGATACAAACCTCTGTTTTCATCTAACGCTACAGGAAAATTGAGAATATCGATATCAAACTGCGACAATAAATGCAGTGAAATGGGACTTTCGCTGAACCAACTAACCACAACTTATGGAAAAATAAAACAGAAGGAAGAATTTGATTTAAAAAAAAATTCAGTCACACATCTGAAAATAATACAAATATTCGTTTGGTCCAATCACGGCGCACGCTTTGGACCGGCCTTCTGTGAAACTGATGTGCACAGCCACACTTGAAGAGCCAACTGGCACTGAAGTCCTAAATTTGTCCCACAGCTCCACATGTGGTGAGCATTAGACTCGGTTCATTAAACACAGCTCTCAAGCTGTTATTTTTCTTTGTCTTAAGTTTATTTACACCCGTCCAGACAGAAGTGAATAAAAAAACCCACAATGGATCCAAACAATCTGGTGAACTGGTGGCCTGAAAGAGTACAGCCACCCACAGAGCAGAAATAACAGGCTTCACTTAGAAGCAGGGAGGTGTTTACACTGAACGGGCACACCAAATCTATTCACAATATACTCGCTGATGGGACCTGCAGCATTTTGATTACAGCTTTATCAGCGTAACACTGTTTGGATTTTGTGTTTGCTCACAAGAAAAAATACAAATGTGCGACTCGCAGGTCCTGAATAATGAAACAACTTTAAAGTGCTTTTCCAAAACAAAAGTATTATTTAAAATGCTAACGTGTTCATAAGGTTGTTTGAAAATTAACCAGATAACGAATTAGCTATCTGTAGGGATTACTTTTTTCCTTTAATTCTAAGATGAAAAGTAAACTAAAACTTCAGTTAGCGATTTTAAAGAATTATTTAAAAATATGCATATACTGTTTTCTGTTGAGCTAATATTTTTAAAACAACCAGAAACAATAATATTTTTAAAAAAGGCTGCTTTGTCCAACAACCTAAATACTGGATTATGTTTCATATAAAAGAAAAAGATTTTATTTTAATATCAATCTTTTTCAGTACTTGTTTGGTGAAAGTGCTCATTTTAGCTGTTGCCTTGATTTGACAGCTATCTTGATTAAAAAGAGATAATGTTCAGGATGGTGTGCTTTTTTCCATCACACGTGACAGCTAAGCATGTGTGTGCTCTGGACTGATAGCTGGAATAAAAAAAAAAAAAAGACAAATGTGGATTTCACAGCTAAAATTTTCTAAACTTCCAATACTAGAGATCATTAGATGTGAAAATCTAAATACTTTTTAAACAAACCTAATTATGGATTTAATTCTATTTTCAATTCCTTTCAATTTTATTCATTAAACTGCTTTCATTAACCCCAATATCTAATCAGCCAATCACACGTAGATGTGCTCAAGACGACCTGCTGAAGTTAAATCTGAGCATCAGAATGAGGAAGAAAGGGGATTTGAATGACTGTGAATGTGGCAGACGGGCTGGTGATCTATACTGGGATTTTCATACACCATCATCAGACTGTCTCAAGCATACAGAAAGGCAACAGTGACGCTTTACAGCCGAGGTAGGCAGAAGAGCATCTCTGAAAGCACAGCATGTCAGACCATGAAGCAGATGACCACATTGAGGCTACAGTTCATACACGCTCGCCAGAATTGGACAACAGATCTGACGAGTCTCGCTGAAATGGCTGGGTCAGGTTTTGGTGCGAACAACATGAAAGCGGGGATCGATCCTGCCTCGTATTGACGGTTCATGTTGGTGATGTAATGGTGTGAATGATGTTTTCTCAGCACACTTTGGCATCCTTAGATCCAACTGAGCATCTTTGCCACAGAAAATTGCATATCTAAGCATTATGACCACGTCCATCCTTTTATGATGACATGTTCCACTGGTTGCTGTAGTCAACACACCATGTCACAAAGTTCAAATAATCTCAGACTGGTTTCTTGAACACAGGTGACTTCACTGGAATGACCCCCACAGTCCAAACCTCAGTCTAACAGAGCACATCTAATGTGCCATCCTGTCAGTATGGACCAAAATCTCTCAGAGATGTTTCCAGCACCTGTGCCATGAAGAAGGCAAAAAGCAGATCCAACCCAGGACTAGCAACGTGTACCTAATAAAGTGTCCACTTAACGTATAATCAATTAGATCAACTACTGTACTCACTCCGTTTAAACATGGTGAAGTTGACAGTGCAGGTTTTCGGTTTCCACCCATGCAAACAGGGAAACAGCAGAGAGCTATGCAGTCGTGCTATACTGTGTGTCTGTGGGGGGGGGAAATCAGGTGTAACAGAAACCGCTGCACACTTCTGCGTCACATTGTCAAATACCAAGCAAGAAGTTGTTGCGGTGTGTGTGGATGAAACGCGTGCAAACAAGCCTCGTGGCTGCCGCAAAGTCGTCCGCTGAAATCCAACCTGGGAGCAGGCTGTGGAGCCGCATGGCACAGCTCCAACTCCGGCTGCAGCTCAGACCCCCCCCCCCCCCCCCCACCACCACCAAAGTGTCCCACCCGCACACGCAGCGAGTGCGTGATGGCAAGTAAGCAACACAAAGCGAGAAGTTGGAGCTGAAGGGAACTCACCTTTGAGACGGTCATAAGGGGCGAGATGTGGCGGCAGGTGGTAGTGTTTCCCCCGAGGGAAGAAGGCTCGAGCGGTGGAGCTGCTCCTGCTGGATGTGCTGGCTTTGCTGGTGGCGGAGGGGACTAGCCGGGAAGCAGGAACCAGTCGTGTTACATCACCGATTGCTGTGGCAGAGTGGTCACTTAAAAGTCATGACGCCCGCCTCAACCTTGAGAGTCCCCCGGAATTTAAAAAGAAGAAGAAGAAGACGACAGCAACAACAATAACATAAATAAAATCTCACAGCCAAAACAGTTTCTTTGCCCTTCAAACTGCAGCCACCAAAAAAAAGAAAAGAGGATGAGAGATCACAGGGAGAGATGCGAGCACAGGACGCGACGAGAGAGGAGGAAGAGGAGGCTGGGAGGGGCGAGGAAATCCAGGTCGATCAGTGCAAAGATATATAAATATTATCATGAACACCGAGTAGACTGAAGGCCAAACAAGCGATGTTAAAATAACATTTTAACAGATTCACACACAACATGACAGTTTCACGATCAATCACACAAGAGCAGAGGAAGCATTAACCATCTACATTAACCTGCTGCTCTTTATTCACCCGCTGTAAAATCAAATAAAATCTTAATTATACCAGGGGTGTCAAACATAGGGCCCGGGGAACAGAGTCGGCCCCTCGGAAACTCTAATCCGGCCCACTGCATGGCTTTGGAGAATGTGAAGGACATACATTTTTATCTTTTACTGTAGTTTCACAGGTTTTACACCTTACTACAGCATTCCTTTATCATGTAGGAAAACTGAGTCGTACTGTTGAAATTGCTCCTCTTTGTCTTATATTAATTTTAATATACATTTATTTAATTTTAATTTTTTATTGCATTTTTAACCGGTTCAGCACACATAAGATCAAAATAAGTTTGACATCCCTGATTTATAATCTGCCTGCTCTTGGTTGCAACAGCACCCTGTGTGTTCATCCCTATCTGCAGTTTGCAGTTTGATTCATCAGAAAAAGTAGAAAAGCATATCGATACTGCACATTTATTTTAAGAGTCCATCACCATCCATGTCACCTTTTAGCAGCCAGGTTATCATATGAATGAAGCTCAGTATACTTGCGAGCATAAAAATAAACATTGTGGTTTCTGTAAAATCTGTTTAAGTTTACGTTACGCTTAGTACTATTTTTAATGAATTATGTTTCTTATTGTTTGACAACCTAATCAAAAAAATATGCTTTGGCCCTTGTTTACTCTCGTGTTTGGCTCCTGATGAGTATCGCTGTATTTGCATAGATCCTTTATTTGTATGTGTGTGTGTGTGTGTGTGGTTTGTGTGTTTTCTGTCACGTTTTGTAATTTTACACAGATCATTTTGCCGATGTGGTGTGTGTGTGTGTGTGTGTAAAAGTCATTGACATGCACACCTGAAGCAGAGCGCCTGGTTTCTGTGTAGGCAAACCGTGCTGAGCGTGTCATGTACAGTGTTCTGTGCTGCAGCTGGCAGGCAGCAGGGATCACACAGAGGAGCTGTCAATAAAAACTCACACATCAGTTTAGCCCCAGGGTCCGCAAGCGAGAGCAGCTGCTGAAATGTGGTCAGCACAGTGTGGTGATGTGTTGTTCTACTCTCAGTGAAGCACAATCCATATCACTGTGTTTGCATAGATCATATATGCCTCATGTTAAGTGTGTGTGTATGTGTACATTATATAAACTCTGCTTACTAACAGTTACATTAATCAACATCTGTGCAGTGTAAGTTAAGGTAAAAGCTAAACAATCTCTAAAGCCTAATGGTGAGAGAAATTGAAAGCCAGATCAGTTATAATTGCTTATATGGAAAATTTAAAGAAACCGAAAGAAAGAAAAAAGGGATGGATGCCATGTTGTGAACAGGTCTGCCACACATTTTCATTTCAGGGTTTTTATTGCCCCCAGCGGTGAAACTGCGCTATTACAAAAGCCTTATCAATCATAACCTTTACACATGTTAATTTTTTTAAATGATTATATTATACAGAAAAAGATAATCGGTAAATAAAATATTAAATACACAGAAAAAAATAATTTTGATAAATGTCATTAACAGTCAGCTAGTAATAAATAAAAATCATGAGTAATTCATGCTGCTTTCACTATGGCACCTCAGTCATGGCCTCATCTGCCTTAATTGGCTTACTTTTAACCAGCATTTGCTTCACACAAGTTTTAAATTTCCTGTTTTATAGCTTGTTATCCTTTGTTTCAGGAAAATCAGCCCTGACATGTGACTCTCCACATACTTCTCTGCTGGCACCAATTTCTAATATTTCAAGCAACTGTTGTAGAGGCAGGACTTGTGAAAAAGCATTTTCCTCCTTCCTTCCTAAACTATGATTTAATGTATTGAAGGCGGAAAAATCCTAATCTAAGTGATTTCTTGATTCAGCAAGACTGACAGTAATCAGGCCCGAGTGTGGTTAGTGAAACCGAACTCAGCTTTCAAAGGTGTGAAAACAGGTGTGGGTCACTATCAGCCAAGGTTGTTGGCTGATAGTGTGCTAACTGAGCAGGGCTGTGTGAAAACATGGGACTGTAGCTAAGGTCCCATTCTGTTTTCAACCATAGTTTAATAACATCAAGTGTGAACTTCTCCCACAAACGTCATCATAAACATGCGTCATGGTGGATTTATGTCAACAGGAGTGTGCCATTAAAGTGAAGCTTGTTTATTAACGTTTCCAAGGTAACTGGAAATCCAAAAGATTTTCTGATGAAGCTGCTGATTCTCCTCAACCTAATTAAATGCAGTTATGACAAAGCATTATGTATCATTAAGAGTTTGGTGCTTTGTATGTATGGCATTAAACAAGAAGCGACTCCCTGATTCACTAACAGTACATGCACACATATCTGCGAGTAATTCATGCACTGCAACTGAGTCATGGGGTGTACTCAGTCACAGCACTGTATAAAGTACTGTGGATACTTTTTTCACGACTATGTTTATTAATAGTGTGCTTTATTATAATTTAGTTTGCAGTTTTACCAAGCTTTCATTATCAATTTTACTCCAGTCACACAAAGCCAGGCAGGATTTAAACTAAGCAACTAAACTCAGAAAGCATTTCATTTCAAAATAATATATTTGTATTTATTTTTATTCAACAAACATGGTGGTTCCTTCTTTCATGAATCAGGAGAACATGTTTGAAGCATCCGCGATGCATATTTTATAGTCCACCTGTAGTTTCAGCATGGCGCCCCCACATCATCCCATTGTTAAGCTGTTTCCATATCAGAAATCCTTTTGAACTCTCTTTCACATCTCTTATCGATTCACAAGTTTTTCACCAAAGGAAATGAAAAGTGTTTAGCAGAAGACGCGTGAGGGTACAACAGTTTATTCTCAGTAAATGTACGATGTCCCGCCATGCCTCCTTTTCAGGTTTTAGTGACAGACACTAATCATTTAGTGTTATTAATTTGGCATGAAAACATTCAGCGTGAACATTTTTTTTTTTTTAAACACTCAAATTTAAAAAATCCTAACAGCCAGGTCTTATTATGGATTTAGTAAAATTTAATTTATCTACAATTATTCCTCCATATAGATAGATTCTTTATTCATTTCAATGTCGCTCTTAAAGTGATAAGTTACATAATATCATACAGAAGCTGGATGCCAGTACTGGACAAAAAGTTGCAAAAATATTTGTCTTTTTTGTCTCTTTACATCTTTTCCATCAGTGTTTTGCAGCATATTGCAGAGCAGTCGGTGAAATGGAACAACTGTGACGCTGAACTCGAACTGATTGGGGGGCGAAGTGCAGGTGACGCCAATGCTGCAGGTGCTTGTACTGGTGAGGGCAGCAGTGCAGGATGGGGAAAAATGAGAATGCATTGTGACACATTTTAAATCCGCTTCTGCAAATTCTCCAGATGTGTTAAAATTAACTTAAAGGTTTTTCTGTGATTAGGAACTATGTGACAGTACATTAGAAAAACAAAAAAAATAATAAAATCCATCACAAACTGATGGTGAATGCAGCAGAGATGAATACACTGACATGTTTAAATCTCTCAGCTGTCGCTGAAAATTGAGTTTTTGGAAAGAACATCGTCATCTTGAACTAAAAATGTCCAAAAACTAACACATACATGTGTTGGAGTAAAGAAGAAGACAGCATGGCAGCCCGGACGAGAAACTGCTTCCATATTTTAGTCCTACTCAGTTTCTCAGGTGCGTTTCTGCAGAGTCTTTTCTCTCCTTTTTCTCCTTTCACTGATTTTCTCTAGTCCTCATCTTCATCCTCCTCATCGTCGTCGTCTGTCTGGTCCCTGGTGTCGAGGTCATCTTCATCTTCCACCTGCAAGGAAAGGGTCACAGTCTAACTAAAGCAGACAGACGAAACAGAACTGAGTGGTTCGCACTTACGTGTTTGCATCTATTCCTCTGTAACTATTAAATAATTACTCACTGCTAAAGCTACCACGACAGCTAACAAGCTTTAATGATACTTAGTCCAAGACTAGACACTAAAATCTTGCTGGGGTTTTTTTTGTTTGTTTGTTAGGCAGTGAAAAATAAGATGAATGACTAAAAAGAGTCAATTTCAACCCCTATAGGCCACAATCACACAGGCTTTGAGACCACAAAGCAGACACAGGTCACTGGAGACAACCTGTAGTCTCCAACCAGTTGGTGAGGAGTTGCTGTAGGTTGCTCACAGTTGATAGCAGGGAAAATAAACAACAGGTGCATAAAGTTAACCAGTGCTGCACCACAGATTGCGGTGGTCGCCCGTAGTTTGCGTGTAACCTGCAAACACTCATGAATTACTTGCATGCAAACTGTGGGCTACTGCAACCTGCTTGCAACAAAAATCAATCACAAGAAGACTGCAGCACCCTCTTTGCAGCCATTTTCACTTGGTGACAGCCAGAAACCACTAGCCAACCAGTCGGTGAATAGACATTTTAGTTACCGCTGTCTCGGCATGGGTGACTGAGGCAGTAGTGTGGTCGTTTTTATTTTGAATTCTCGCTAATCAGAATCAACTCACTGTTCATTTATTTGGATCAGACTGAATAATCTGGGGAAAGTTTAGATCAGACTACATACATACTACACTGGGGTAAAAAAACAAAAAACAAGGGACAGTTTGAAATTTTATACTTAATCCAACTTTTTCTTCTCCAGCACTTTCAAATCTTCCATAACTGGCTATCTAATCAAAACTCTCACAACTGAAAAACATATTTAAGCTATTTTAAAAACTGCAATCAAATCAATTTTACACCGACTGTCATAGAGCCACATCAATATCATGAGATATGTCAAAGTTTCAATAACAACACTGTGCTAATTTAATGTCTGTGATACAGGATATTAGAAACAAGCAGTGTTACCCTGATGTTTGTTCTGTTTTAAGATCGTCCTCTGGAGAATATTCATCAAAGTGCAAACTTGCGAAAGTCTCGTCACCAGGTGATGGATGAGGACCACAGAGGATTTCAAGATCACTGGATCCTCTCTTTGCAATTAGTTGGTTTATTGTCAGTTCAGCTTGAGACAATTTTCTTTTGGCATAAGAAGGCGTAGGGATAAAGACTTCCAAGAGCCTACGGCTACCTGAGGGGACCTGGTGAACCAAACTCTGACCTGGGATCTCTGCTGGATGTTACTGGTCATCTTTCTTTCCTCTCACTCAAAACTTTTAAAGAAAATTCTCAACCTTACTGCTGGAGGTTGTTGGGGCTGCGTGTTTTACTAGCCTGAGAACAAAACTAGAGGTAAAAGGCTGAAACAGCAGCTCCACCTCATGTGGATGTTCATTTTCTCTGTGACACACATTTTCCTGCATGACAATACTAATACAGGGAAGTAATCAGTCCCAAAATCTGCTGGGTGTCCCGTTAACAAAATATTCCTAAAATGAACAAAAATATTCATATTATTTAAATGTGAGGCTATTAGATATTTCATCATTTCTACTGTTGAATTTTACTGGGCTGACCTAATTTCTTCCTTATGTTTGGATAAACGAGGCAGATTGGCAGTAAAAATGAAAACTATACATTTTATACTGGTGATTTTAGAAAATGCTAATAGCTTTTCTACCGTCTCTCCCAGCTCTTTGAGTCTCTTCTTCAGACTGGTGATCTTCTGGTCTTGGTCTGCCAGCAACATCAGCAGGTCATCCTGCTCCTTCTTGGACTCCTGGACGTCAGTTTGCAGCTTTTCCTTCTCCGTCTGCAGGATGGCCACCGTGCTCGTAGTTGAATCCAGCCGCTTTTCCAGCTCCGCCCGGCTCTCTGACAGGTTCTTTACCTCTGCCTGAGCCGCAGAGGGAGAGGAAGGAGACGGGAGAGAGAGAGAGATAATATATGAGAAGTCCAAGCTGAATGCAGTATGAAAACATTACGATAAATGAGCGTCAAGCGACATATTCTCACACACCTTTAGTCTCTCCATCTCAGACGTCTGCGCTCCCAGCCTACTCTCCAGTTCAGCCATCTTTGCAGCATCTAATGAGCTGTCACTAGAGGGGAGTGTGTCAGAGGACTGAGAGAAGCCAGAGAAAGGTTCATTAGTTTTAAACAACTTCAGCAAATCTATGTCAAATTGATCTTCTCATGATTTTTACCCCGACTTCAGCTCTTCTGAGCAGGTCTTGTCTCTCCATCTTCAGCTGACCGATTTCTGTTGACTGGGACTGAACTTGACTTCTTAAAGCCTCCAGTTCCTGCAACACAGCACACATTCAACACAGGTACAAAATACTAACACCCGATCTGATTAATGCCTCCAGATTAACTCTGGTGACATATATAATTCTTATTGTGAGAGACATGAAAATAAGGTGATCCTAGGCAAGGCAAGTTTATTTGTATAGCACAATTCAACAACAAGGTGATCCAAAGTGCTTTACAGAGACATTAGAAACAAAAACAATGATTTAAAATTGATTAAAACAAGCAAACTAACTAACTAACAAACAAACCAGTATATAAAATCAAAAATCAAAACAGATAAAATCAGAACAGTAGATAAAATCAGTAGTTAAAATGTAAGTTTTGAAATTTAAGCTTAATTGCGGATTTGGTGCTTTATTTAAATGCAGCTGAGAATAGGTGAGTCTTCAACCTGGATTTAAATAAACTGAGTGTTTCAGCTGATCTGAGGCTTTCTGGGAGTTTGTTCCAGATATAAGGAGCATAAAAGCTGAATGCAGCTTCTCCGTGTCTGGTTCTGACTCTGGGAATTGATAAAAGACCAGATCCAGATGTACAAAGTCTGTGTCCCAGAAGTCCATCCTGTCCTAAAACCACTAATACTCTACAGCAAGCTGTAGCGCTGCACTTCCTGAGAGGTTCTTTAGGCTTGAGTCACACCCTCTTGCATACATGTAAACATCATAAATCATCTTGAATATTTATGTCAATAAAAGTGAAAATAAAATGGTACACTTAAAGATTTACCTCTCTGTTAGGCACAAGAGTAATTCGAACACTTATTTAGTGACAAAACAAGCATTTGCCTCATGCGCTTAACCTTTTGAAACATTTTTAGCAAACAGGGGTTCAAAGGAAAAGCAGGGACAGGTGTGAAGTGATGAATCCCACCTGGAGCAGCTCTGTGTTGTCTGATCCTCCTGCTGGACCCTCTGCTGTCTGTGCAGCTCCTGATTTCTACAGTTACACAGAGTTAAAACATTATGCAGTCACTTTCATTCCAGATACAATATGTAACTGTGCGATTAACCCAAACACAGACATGAAGCAGTTTTTAGAAACTCCCATATCCAGATATGTCGGAAAGTTTAAACGTAAAGGTTTCTTTGTGTCTTTGGTTTGCATGTTTATAGTTGCAGTAGTGTTTTCTGGTTGATCTTCGTCTTCTAATTTATTCTACAGGTGTGGTTTAAACATTATAATGATATAATAAGTGTTTATTCTAAAATAAGACATATAAAGCAATGTATCAGTCCAAATCAATTGATTAATCTCTGGTGGTTGTATAGAGTCCACATTGCTCCCCCGTGTGTCAGTCAGCTGTTTGGAGGACTGTTTTGCCTACAGTTGTTTTACACTAACAAACGCATCAAAACAGCTTTAAAACATCTCTCTGGAATCAGCCCCCAGAACAACAATGCCAGTACACACAGACTTAAAAAGAAAAGAAAAAAAAGATACTAACCAGGCTGCTGATGAGAGCATCTTTGTCACCAAGTTGTGTTTGAAGTAGCGAGTGCTGTTTGCGGAGCTCCTCCACCTCCTCTCTGAGCTGGGTCAGCTCTTCTGTCTGCAGCCCGTTCACCTGAGAGCCGTCTCCCTGGCTGTTGGACTGACCCTGGTTCTCTTTAGCTGAAGTTAGAGCACAAACACTCAGTTTAAGTGTTAACAACAGCAATACTGATGCTGATGTTATCCCTAAATCTACAATCCTGAGCTGATTTAAGGCTCAATCACGCTGGAGTAAAAATGGGATAGCAACCTTCTTGTGAGTAGAAGGAGGGGGAAGCTTGGTGGTTTACTGGTGACTGCATTGAAATTTTTGCATTTAGCAACCAACTGCTAGTAGTTGCAGCAACTATCTGGCCATTGTGACCACTGTTAATCCAAAGGTTAAAGCAGCCTGTCTCCAAACAATCATGGCCTAATTTGGACTGACTGTAAACATTCTTAGACAGATTGACAAAGGTTTGGCAATAACTGTCATCTAATTTATGAAACAGACCACTTACTAACACTTTGCAATCAATTTGACTCTGTGCTCAAGTCAGTCTCTCTGCAATATGGGACAAGTCAGCTACATCAGAGCAGGGTAGGTGAGCCTATGTCATCCATCCACCCTCTTCAGCTTATCCAAGTAAGAGTCACAGGGGGAGTCTTTCCCAGGTACCTTAGGGCGACAGGAAGGGTACACTCTGTACGAGTCACCAGTCTGTCGCAGGGCTAACACAGAGAGACTCGCACACTCACATTCACGCCTATGGGAAATTTATAATCACTAGTTAACCTAACCCCACTAACTGCATGTCGTTGGACCACTGGAGAAATCCAGAGTACCCAGAACCCAGCATGGGCATAATTTTGCAGTTAAATCGCCGTCCTGCAGCAGCTACATCACCATTTGTGAATAAACCTCTGAATTTCAGTCTCATATCTACGAGGTTCTGGCTGAACTCTGATTCTAAGTAACAGGCTAGAGATACTTAGCTTTTACGTGTCTGTGAGCTACTTTGCTTTGATAGCAAAGAGTTTAGGCAGTTTATTTGGGTTTGTGTCTTCATGGTTTTGTCTCTGTCATTTTGCCTAAGAAACCTTTGCATTCGCTGTCATCCTTGTTAGTTTAGTACAGATTGGAAACAGGAAAAATTGGCTACTATGTGATCTAAGAACAGAAACCTACAAGTATCTCTTGAGGCGACTAATTTGTCTCACACTTGTTTAATGCCACACAAACTTGCATATAAGGAAATGTAAAAAACAGCATCATTTTTCTCCTGTAATAACTTTTTGGTTTTAAAAACTATTTCTCAATGACTTCTGAAAGTGATGCAAGCAATATGGAAGACTGTATTATAGGAATATAGCATAAATTTTAATCACAGGTATGATACTCACACGCTTGACAGCCTCACTGTGATGACAAGACTGCACGAAATCACGACACACTGTCTGTTGTGTGCTAAGAAAGTGCTACAGAGTTCTAAAAGCACAAAATTTCACTTTAACATTTTGTTTATGAAACAAAGTAAATTGCTCCTATGAAACGTGGCTGTGTGCGTGACGGTCTCGCACAATTTGATATAAAACAGTATCTGGGGATGTTGCTGCACATCCCTGTCGCTCTATTATCTGAGCGAGGCAGTAAAAGCTTAATGTGCCCGCCGGAATGAGGTTGATAGGATTAAAATCGTGCATGTCAGTCCCTCATTTCTCATTCATTATGGGAAAATGTATTTTAAATGAACTAAATCTCTATATTTTATGTATCTAAAGTCACACCACACACACACAGCCGATGAGGTGCACCCACCTAATTTCAGCTTGAGGATGTTGTACTGGTCTTTGTGCTGCTGGATCTGCGACTGCTGCTGGGTGATTGTAGCCTGCAGCTGTTCATTCTGGGAGGTCATGGATGTCACCTGCTCCTTCAGCTCCTGAAGCTGAGCGTCCTGAGGATCATGTGATCAAAATCAATCTGTCAGCAGGAGAGTACATCAAACTGAACAAACACAACATGTAACAAAATGAAAATGGTGTTATTTACCTGCTCTCTGATCAGCTCTTTATACTGAGTCACAATGTTGTCGTGCTGCTCTAATGTCTTCTTCACCTCCTCTTCCTTCTTCTCCTCCTCGCTAGACTTGTGAACTGCTTTGGTTATCACTCCTGTGGAAAAGTAGGGAGAGGAACATAACTCGTTAGGCCAACTGAAACTCTGCAATAGTTCTCTTAAACTGTTCGTGTTAGGATGAATGTGACGGGACTGACCTTCCAGTTCTTTGACCAGCTTGGTAAACTCATGATCGAACAACATCTGCTCTGGAGACGGGAAGACGGGCTGCGGCTTCTGAGCCGCCCGCGAATACAGTTCATGTTTGGTGATGAAGCACAGCTTCTCTACAAAGTTTTCCTTTCCGATCCGCTTCTCGATGAGCTGCTTTAGCTTCTCTCTGAAGAGGAGAGAGCACAGTAGCTTTGTCACTATATAAAACAGATTTTTATTTGTTTTAAATTTGTCAAATCAGTGGACAAAGACACCACATTTAAACAATGTACCTCCTAATTTATACACTTTAGATACACAAATGATGGCTATATAGCAGCTGAAATGATGAAAATCTGATTTGTAAAATGCATGTAATCTATATTTTTTAACTTATCACCATAATAATGTGTTTGCTTGTGTGTATACGGAGTATTGTTGTCATTCTGTCACCAAAAAAATTAGGTAAACCTAGTTATAGCATGCACATGTTTGAGTGAGTGAAAGAGATTTACTTGGTATAGTTTTCCAGCGAGTTGTCGTTATAATAGATGCAGATGCCGAGAAGCAGGGCACACAGGCCCTGCACCAGCCTCTCGTCCTCCCCCAGGTTCTCTGAGATCTGAGCGGTCAGCTACAAGAGTCAGTGTCAAGGACTCATCCATGTAAAGCTGCACATTTTAAGTAAGACTGAATGAGAGGTTTTAACCTAAACACAAAATGGATTGGATTTATATAGCGCTTTTCAAGGCACCCAAAGCGCTTTACAATGCCACTATTCATTCACTCCCGCATTCACACACTGGTAGAGGCAAGCTACAGTTGTAGCCACAGCTGCCCTGGGGCAGGCTGACAGAAGCGAGGCTGCCATATCGCGCCATCGGCCCCTCTGGCCAACACCAGTAGGCGGTAGGGTAAAGTGTCTTGCCCAAGGACACAACGACCAGGACAGAGAGCCCGGGGATCGAACCGGCGACCTTCCGGTTACAGATACGCTTCCCCACCCCCTGAGGGGTGGGGAAGCGTACAGGGGGCGTACAGGGGGGCGACCGTACAAAAACTGAATAAAAGAAAAAACATAATAAATAACTTGTTTACGAAGCATTAAGAACCCTATGAAGTAGTAAAACTGACAAAAGGATACAAAAGGAACATTTTCTTGATTGTGCAGAAAGTGTGTAACGGCAATCGGACAGTTGCTGATCCATGTACACAGCAGCATGAGGAGGCCCACCCTGGTCTGCACTTTACTGCCCTGCAGAGAAAAACAACAAGACAGAAGGAGAGTCAACGTGTTTCTGTACAGTGACAGTGACACTTAGAAACACAAAAACACGATGCTACACGACAAAAAACACAGAAAAGAGAGTCAGACTGAATCCTCGTCACATTTAAACGCGACTGGGAATAGTTTACTGGTTGGATACAGATTACTTAACCAATTAATGTATCTAGTAAGCAGCCATTTCATCAGAGCATGAGCGGAGTATAGATGTTAGCTCTAAAATGGTAAATTACATTGAAAAAGAAGCATCGGATTTGCTGGTACATAGCAACAATTAAATATCCCTATCAGTGGAAATGGCGAAGTTAAAACAATGCATGTCCTTTTCTGGTCAATAAAAATAAGGAAATGGTTAAAGTAATCCTTCAACACATGTCATACATTAGTGGTTAATGAGGTTATCATAAGGCCAGTCAAAACAAAAACATTCAGATATTTAGACTGAGGTTAGATTTATCAGAGCAAGCAATCCTGTGATAATTACAAAAAAAATGTAAATAAATAAAATAACTACATGATCAACATTAAAATCAGTTTGCAATCAATTATTTTCAAAGCAAAGTGAAACTGCAATGGAAACTTTATCCCATTTCCAGCTGTCAGCACATGCAAAGCAAACCCCGCTAAATGTGCTTTTCAGGATTTTTTTTTAATGACATAAATTATTTCATTATTATTAAAACAGCTTAAAGATCTTTAAAAGAGCTCAATGTGGATTTTTTTCCTTCTTTATAAAAAACGTCCCTCAAATGCGCACATTTATGGGAAACTGATGCCAGCGAGTGGATATGTCATCTCTATCACTGAAAGGAAGACAGGATGATTTTCATGGAGTTGGAACATGAGATGATGAAAAACAACAGTGTGACTCGGTACGGAGATGAGCAAAAACCTGTTAAGTTTAAATTGTGGCTTAAGACTGCCAATCAACTGGTGCATTAACACTTAATGCGCGACATGCTTTTAAGAAAGGAGCTCTCTGAGTAAGCAGTGAAGATGTGGATAAAAACTAATCAGCATTCAAAACTATAAAAACTTACAAAAATCACCTTTTCAGCTTTTGTCTCCAAATGTGACGCAATGCAAAATAAATAAAATGAAGAGGAAAACAAAAGAAAAGACAATGACCACCACAGGCGTCAACTGAGCACACATTGGCCTGGTCTCTACAAAGACGTCATATGTCTGTGTGTGGGGGGCACAGATGACCATTAACACTTGAGACATTGCTGAAATTGACTTATGTAAAGCAAATGCTGTGTGACACAGCTTCATAATAAAAAAATAATCTTAGAGGAAACATTTCCACTTCTGTATCTCTTCCAGGAAACCACCAACACAACACATTACATCAAGGCACAGCTATCCAGTTACAACTGCCTAATGGGCTGCACTGCTGCCAGCCTGAGACTGGAAGTCAGAAGAGGTGTGGCTCGTATGAATGTGTGTTTTTAAACACAAAGCTGCACACTGCATATGCCTGACACATTTCAGGGGGGAAAAAGACATCTTCTTCACAAGTATGACCCACTGTCAGAGATCTTAATTCTGTTCTAGACAATCGGTGACAAAAATCTGTTCGCTACCTAGAATCCAAATCACATATGCAGATTTTAGTAAACAATGGACGCCCCACACAAGCAGTCGGCAACCAGTCGGCAACCAGTCGGCAACCACTGGCTGCTAGGGAAAAGGTGTATTTGTCAACTGGATGGCAAGTTGTTGCTGGGTGTTTCTGTGAAATTGTTTACTAAAGCATCATTACCACAATCCTAGAAAATAATCAGTTACCCCCCAGCCAGGACACCCCTGGTGTTGGAGACATTTGCATCCAACCTTTGGAGGTTGGATGCAAATGTCTGTCGCAGACACATAACAATGTGGCTCTTGCACAAACTACCTAACCACACTGAGGATTTTCATTAGTGATAATAATTCTGAAACATGAAATGATTTCACTTCCTCTTTTACAGGAGGTGACCGTCAAGCTCTTGGTAGGAAACTTGAGCACACCATCAAGGCTTAGAGGTTGTGAGTATCCAAAGACCAACCTCGGGCCTCAAGCAATAGGAGCTCAAAGTACGTTTACCTTAATCCCGTTGTTTCACAACAGATAAGTACCAGCAGTAATTTGGAGCCTTTCAGCAGCATGAAGTTAGTTTTTAAATCTGTTTTGGTACCAAGGTTATGTTTTACAAGGCCTCTTTGATCCCATTATTTGGGATTTCCAGTTCAGAAATATCTGAACCCAAAGGAAGACATAAAAATCATACACAGTCCTATAAATCATCTGCCAGTTTTGCTGTGCACCATATAAAAATACAGGACAAAAAGCAGTGACAGTCACTCACTTGAACAGGAGAAGGCCCAAAAGTTGCTGCAGTACTCACTTCCTCAACAAACAGATAAGGGCTTGCAGCACAGCAAACAAAGTTCAAAGTTTAAAGTAGGTGTCAGGATGATAGCACCAGAGATAAACGATTAAAAACAACCAATGTGTCCCTTTTCTCTGAGCCTCTCTCGGGTGTCCACTTGTGTACTTCCCCACAAGCCCCTGGTGAAAACACTGACAGCAACTACATCTTACAGGTGTGTGAGGAGGAGTTCACTTGTGTGTCACCCTAATGAGGTAGCGCTGGGTCAAAGCTTTCAGTTAGGGACAAAGATCGGGTAGTAAAGAGTTATAAGGAAGCAAGATCCCCCAACAAGTGGGCCAACAAGACCCCTACTACAACTGCCAAGCCAAAAACATAACACAGACAGGTGCCACCCAAACACTCACACACAGGTACACTTTACTCACCCGCCGGACGATCTTATCACCCTGCAAAACCACAATAATGTGACACTGTTCTCTTCACTGTGATCGACAATAGTGCCGTTTTAAGAAGCCTATGGCAAACAGAGACACACAGCCTATCAGCACACTCCTCTGTATCATCATTGCCCTACCTGGGACAGGATGTTGGTGCACTGCTGCAGCAGAGACACGGGGGGCTTGCCCAGGCTGGTGGCAAGCTGAACCCTCAGCAGCTGCTCTTTCTGGGTGAGGTTGTCCTGCAGGGCATGAGCTAAGGCCACAGCAGCACACCAGTTTGAAAGAGAGTCTGCTGAGAACAGGCCTCCACACAGCAGCTGTCCTGCAGAGATGGAATTGGCTGAAAGGCAGAAAAAAGTGAGCTATTAAGCACTTAAAACAGTGTGAACCATCTAAAAACACAGATCACATGTTATTTATTTACAGGACCTGAAACTGTTACTGACCATCAATGGTGGAGGGCAGCAGTGTAGCAACTATCTCCCCCTGGCCTTTCTGGTTTTTATAGAGGAAACACTGAAAACAGTAAAGGACCGCACAGCGAAGCACAAATGGTTGTCTCTCGTTCACCATGGACATGAGCAACACCACAATGGCTGGTCTGTGGGGACATGAAGAAGAGAGGTCACCATAGGATTTAGATGGATAAAGGCGATTTAACAGGCGAGTCCACTAGTTGTGTTTTTACCTTGGTGGGTTTGACGGAGCGTTGACAGAAGCAAAATAGTCCTGGTTGACCTGAGAGCCTCTGATGACCTCTGAAACTGTGTTGATGGTCTGAAAGAAAGCATCCAAATCAAAGTCACGATCATTAATCTGCATAAGCTCACTGCTGAGCAACAAAAATTCTCTTTTTTCAGCTTTGTTACTCTAAGTATCATGACATATCAAACCAGTTTCCATGTCTAAGTGTCTCCTGCGATGCACGAAGCTCCCATCTTTTTAATTTGATGCATTTTTTACCAAATGTCAATCTGGACCTTTCTAGATTTTAATTAGCCCCATACACAGGCATGTCTTTAAACTTTAGAAACTCCCAGTGTACCCTAAAGTCTCTGGGCTCACAGTATCCCAGACACAACATATAAGATTTCAGTGTGGATATTGATCTTAGGATAATAACTATTTGTCAGCAAACAATTCAAGCCACACCACTGCTATCCTCATTGTGGATGGGATCCTCCCAGCGCTCTTGTCTGAAGTCATTTTAATTTTTGGTTTTCTTCCTCCAATATGATTACATTTGTCTATCAATGAGTCACCCGCAGCCGCTTTACTGACCGACCCAAAACATAACATGTTTTTCAGGAGAATTTAAACCCTTGTCCTAAATGCAGCTGTGCTGATGCATTACATGAAGGAAAGTATTGGACCACACCTCTTACTGTCTGAGGTGGTAGTCTGTAGCACGGGGTCCCCACAAGGAACAGTACTCGCCCCTTTCCTCTTCACCCTGTACACTGCGGACTTCAGTTATAACACGGACACTTGCTATCTCCAGAAGTTCTCAGACGACACCACCATTGTGGGTCGGGGTGTCGGAGGGAAATGAACTGGAATACAGGGGGTCATCAAATACTTCGTCAGCTGGTGCGAACAGAACCATCTTTGCATCAATGCCAGCAAGACGAAGGAGCTGGTGATTGACTTCAGCAAAAAGCCAGCCCCTATTACACCAGTGAACATCCAGGGTTTGGACATTGAAACAGTGGAGGAGTATAAATACCTGGTTCTTCACCTCAACAACAAACTGGACTGGTCCACAAACACAAATGCACTTTACAAAAGGATCTAGAGTCGTCTCCACCTGCTACGGCGGCTGAGATCCTTCGGGGTGAACAGGCCACTCCTAAGGAAATTTTACGACACTGTGGTGGCGTCTGCTATTTTCTATGCTGTGGTCTGCTGGAGTGGTGGAATGGCAGAGAGGGACAGGAGGAACCGCAACAAACTGGTCAGGAGGGCCGGCTCTGTCCTGGATTCTCCACTGAAGTCCATCGAGCAGGTTGGGGAGGAGAGGATGTTGTCTAAGCTAACATCCATCACGGACAGTCCCTGCATGAGACTGCGCTCGTTCAGCAGTAGACTTTTACACCCAGAGAGTAGGAAGGAGCGCTACCGCAGGTACATTCTTACCAGCAGCTGTCAGACTCTATAATGCAGCTTAACATTCTTTTGGTCATCTTACTCACCAGCTTGTTTGTTTACTGTACATTTTATACATGTCTCCATACAATTTTTCTATACATATTCTGTACATTGTTACCTGTACATACCTGTATTTACGAACTTCGGCTGCTTATGTTTATAGGACCACCTTGTGTCTTCCTTTTATATTTTATTTTCCCTTGCTGTAAGAGCTCTGTAACACCGAAATTTATCATCCGTGGGATAATAAAGGTTTATTCTATTCTATTCTATTCTATTCTCTTTGAATTGATGTGTTTAGGTTCCACTGTCATTGCTGTATAAACCATACAAACATAAATGTTAGGACCTCACTGAATTCGAATGTGATACGTTTTAACCTCTCAGGCATGCCTCAGCACTTGTTTGCTGTGGGAACTAAAGAAGCTTTTGAATGCTTCAATGGCTAATGGTTTCAGACTTAACGAGCGGGTTGTTGTGATTACCTCAGTGAGGATGTCTGCAGGGACACCAGTGGCCATGAGGATGGTGCACAGCTGCTGCAGTAGGCCACACTGGAACATGGACTTCTGACAGCTGGCCGTAGCTCCAGGAGAGTTCACTGGAGACACCATGACTCGCACCAGCTGGGATTACAACATTATTTAACAGTTATTTAAGAGTTTTAACAAATAATATTCTGCTGTTTTTAATTAGTACTTAGATCAAGACAACAATTAGACATATTACCTGCAGCATGAGATGAAGGTTTGTGACCTTCTGTGCAGACCAACCAGAGTTATCGTCACCAACCTCGAACCAGGGCTTCATTCTCTGGATGTAGGAGCCTTCTTTAAAGAAGTTCTGGTTGGAGCTGTTGTTCTTTAGCAGGTTGAGGAGAAGAAGCAGACAATCCTCTACCACAATACCTGCACACAAGAAAGACGACAGATGTCAGGATATATCACAAGCCAAAAAAAAAAAAAACCCCACTGTGTTTAGAGAAAAGAGGTAGGATCGTATTGTTCAGTAACAATTCTGTGTAAAAATCCATTTACCTCCATCGCTGCTGCCTTCTTCTGTGATGATATCTAGGAGGCGCTCAAACGCGTTCTCAAATGCCACAATTTTCTGAATGGCAGCGTTGCCTTTAGTCAGCTGTTGAAGTAGCAACAAGCCCTGATGGTGGCAGAAAACAAAATGTCACAGACTCAAACAGACCTCTACTCAACGCTCAGTTTCAAAGGGGTTCAAATACAGTGTAATACAAAACGTAAGTGTGCTTACATCATTGCGAATTACTTCTCTGGAGTCTGCCAGCAGGTCCATCAATCTGGAAACACCTATGAGAGTAAACGGAAACAAAAAATGTTGCTGTTAAAGCGATAAATTCCCGACGTGACAAAGTTCGATATAATGCAGAGATAAGAAACTCACCCATGGGGCTGACCAGGATAATACCCTGGATCTGTGGACCCTGGTTCTTCAGCAGAGCAGTCAGCAGCTTCACTCCGGGCCACCGTACATGAAAGTCAAACTCCTAAAAATGCAGAAAAGCATCAGACGGGGGGAGGTCAGGAAAAATTTAACAATACAGAGTTTCTGCTGCTGGATCAAAACCACTCGGTACCTCCAGCAGAGTGAGGAGCAGGGTTACGTGCTCAGGATCCTGGACGAACGTGTCTGTAAACTGGAGGCCGAGGTCATCTGCCTGCTTCTGTGCGTTCTCATCTGTGAAGCGAGATTGAAAACGAGTCACCGTCTCAGGAGTCATCCATGTAGTGTGTGGACCCAGCTGGTTTGTTCATATAAATCAGCCTGAGCAACACAGCAGTGAAGCTCACATGTATAACTTCAATTACCAATGACGAGCGACTTTACAGGTACCATGAGAATGAGAGACGCGCTCAGGGTGACAAATGTGAACAAACCAGAAAGACAAGAGAAGCTACACACAGGAGAGGACAGCAGGGTTACCGCCAAAGGAAGTGTATTCTAAGCCCACAGTGATAAACAGTTAATTAGGGATGAGTGCAGCACTTTAAAGCAAAGAACTGAAAATAAATGGATGCTTTTTCCAGCTAAGGATCCATTACTGAGATTACAAAAAGAGTGTTCTTGTCTACTTTTAGTGGTAGGACTTTATGCAAACAGCTATTGCCACAAACAGACTCGATAAAAGCTTCTACCCACAGGTCCTCATATATGCCTCCTGACTGAAAAACTGATGATTCACTCCCACTTTTAACTGTAGTAGAGCAGGTCGCTATATGCTGCTCTAACTCCATTTTGCACTATACTAAAATAAATAAATATATATATATATTTATATTTTTTTTTTTTTTCCATTCTTCCTGCAACACTAACAATGGAGATCATTGATTAACATTAATTAACTGAGATAAACTTATCTTAGTTAATTAATTAGTTAATATACATTAAATTTCAAGGTGGAGCACCTGCAGGCAATTACTTAACACTTTAGCTTCTTGCAGCTTATTGTTTTGGTTTCCCTTGGTCCATCTTTACTGGTTTATTTTGTGTCGTTGCTCTAAACAAAGTTTTCAGCACCAGTTGGCTGTTGTGTTTAATGAAAATGCTCTGAAAAACCACAACGCATACTACCTGACAGCAGAAAGACACAGAGACAGGCTGCTGATGGCAATTGAAACCAAATCAGAGCTAAAAAGTAAATCACTACTGCCAGGTAGATAGAAATCTCTCTAGTTTTGCATAAAGCATAAGACTTATTGGTCAAGGTGGACTAAACAAACAGTTAGTGTAGGTTTAGATGAAAATGGTGTCCCTCTTAACCCAAAGATCCAAATACAGACGTATTAGAGGAAAATAAAAATGCTTTCTAAAAAAATAATAATAATAATTTGGTATAATTAGTATTGGCATAACAACAACAACAACAGTGCAAAATTACTGAGGTATTAAAATGTGATGTGAGGGAAAAAAGAAAAAAAAAAAAACAGCCAGAAGATGGGGCATAATGAAGCATTAGTGAAGCATTCTTGTCAACACCAAAGTGCCTTCCTGTTTATTTTCTGGTGCCCTCTAATTTTAGTGAAGTTAGTTATAACTAGTTAGCACTAAAGCTACTGCACAAAGGCACAGTTTGAGTACTGACCAGGCACAGACACATTCTTATGCTTCCCTGAGACAGGGAGAGGGGCTACTGCGTCTGCGAGTGCAGGAAGGAAGAGAAGTTCAACGCCTTACCCAAAAGCTAGCATTCATTCCAAGTCCAGCATCAGCTAACAGAGACTTGTTAACCCATGCCATGACAACACCATTTTCATTTATCAGCTTATTTTAATCTTTGCAGGGAATACATTTAAAATGTGCTCTTTTTCAATAACCAAACAAAGGGGACTGTGTGATTCCTAAGTGCCGTTGGTGTTAGAGGGGTTGGCATCATGCACAGTCAAAGAGTTTTACCTTCTGATTCATCTGTAGGTTAAAACATGGAAGAGAAGAGAGAGACGAGAGTCTTTAAATAAAGCAGTCATCATCAGTGTATAGAAGAAGGGAATGCAAACTGACAGCTTTCCATGTTTAACATGAACTGAACTCATTTACACATGCAAAACAAACATGGGTTTTAAGTCAGTTCAAACCATTTACAGAAGCCTCACAATGAGGAGGAATTCATTTCAATATAGTTAAAAACATCTTTAGATCAGAGGTTTTATCTTCCAGTTATGAATTCAAGTTAAATTACATATTTTTTTAAGGATGTGGGGTGTAATACCTTGTTCTTCCTCCTCATCATTGCAGATGACGTTGTAAAGCGTATCCAAAGCATAGCCGAGGATTTCAGAGTCAGATCTGTTGCATTTGGGAGACAAACATAAGCATGTTTACTGAGCTGTAATCCACAAGCATTACAAGTATGAGTATTAACATACCTGTCAGTCTGTAGTATGTTAATCAAGTGATCCATTGCCTGTGTTCCAACTTCCATTCGATATTTCTAGAAAACATTTTAAAAAATTCTCATAGGATTGGTATTGCAACCAGAACCTAAAATAAAGGAATTCTAGTCAATATGCACAAAGAAAAGTTAGAAACATTTTGGATTTCTGTGGTATTTCTTATGAAATACAGGAAACCTGCACATCTATCTGTGTAGCAGACCAGGACTAACACCCATGTGTGTTAACGTGAAACCCTGTGCCTCTTAAACCCCTTATTCAAGCTCGATAAACTCATTACTCATGGTTGACAGTGAGGCTAATGGCAAAACTGTCCATGAACAGAAGTGACTTGGTGGAGGTCAGAGATGAGTTCATTTTAATCAGTAGAATGTGACAAACAAGACCTTTATCCAAGGCTACTGGTGGCACGTTTATTGCAGTGAGACACAGCAGAAGACGTGTGCAGACTGCTTTATGTACATGATGTTAGTGCAGTGATTTCAACTCAAAGTTTCACAGCTCTTCTCTTAAATAGTTTCACTAAAACTTTCAAGAAATTACAATTTTTCAAGGCAAGTTAGGATCCATTTAACTAGCAACTGACTGCATACAGCTTCAGGCCCTTTTAGTTCTCTACTTATACTTTACCTTGGAGAGGGACTTAAGAGCACGGACAGCATCTCTCCGATCTTCTAGGAGCGTGGAGGAGGCAACTCGATCGCACAGCTTCTGGATCTGTTAAGGGACATATAATTTTTTAACTATTATTGCAATGCTTGTTGATAATTTCTGTAATTTTATGTCTCTGAAATTGAGAGAATTTTTGGAATGTTTTAAAGAGCTGTGATTTCCAAGTCCCAATGGTTCTGTGGTGGTGTTGTGAGGAGAAGAAGCAAAAACCCCCAAAACAAAACAAAATATTGTACATAATTACATTTAGCACACACAGACAGCTGACAAATTAAAGGAAAAAACACTAGTATTTCTGAACCCTTTCAAGTTTTGAAATATTTTGTTTTAATCCAACACCATCTGACAGCTTGTGTCTTAATGTGCACCTTGGTCACTTCAGTAAGATTTACGTATCACTTATGAAAAGGCGTGTGAAGTGTGAATGCACGATGTCTCCTGCATCTCAAGTTGCTTAGCTCTTATTACTAAGATGATGAGTCAACACATGTTTAATGCAAACTGCCATGAAATTAAAGTCAACTGTGACAGTGTGATAAAGTGTCTAAGTTGTCTAAAATGAGATCTGGCTGATTGCAAAGGCCACAGAAAATGACTTGCATCGCTCTAATACTCAAACCATTCAGTAATCCTTCATGTCACCCTAGAAGACACCACTCCCATCATGGGACGAAGGTGACAACTTTGTATTGATTTGCCGAGACAAAGGGGACAAGTGGACCCAACCCACCCCCAAAAAAGGCCCACCAGATGCACTTATTATAGGGAGGTTTACTGCTTTCATTTTCATACAGGTCCTATTCCAAAAGCAAAAGCAAAATGTGGCTGGAATCGCAGGTCTAAAAGTGCACTGCAGCATGGGATGTCGACAAGTCAACAGTAAATTAATTTAACAGCTCTGATCACAGAAAGAGCAGTAACAAGGGGGGGGCAGAATTTGAGAAGGTTTCTGTTCAAGTGTTTTGTGCATTCTCAGGAGTGACAGCTTTCTCCCTGAGCAGTCACTATACAAAGAACTGATTATATGTGGTTGTCTGCTGCAATCTCAGCAATGTGTCAGGAGATTCCTGCATGGAACACTATGCATGGCTGTCATCAGCTGAAGTACAACATATTCAGTTATTTTTTTGGTGCTTTTAAACCAATTGATTAGCAGGCAATCAGTACTAAAGATAATAGTTCGCTGCCGCCCTACGTACACGACGAGGTCCATTTTTATGTTGTACACTAGCTCATTTTACAAGATCACACCAATATGTTCAGTAGATTTACAGATTAAAGTTAATCAAAACAAAACTCTGACGTGTAAACAGCTGACAGTCCTAACGGGCTGGTCCTTGGTGTCCGTGTCTTTCATGGATTTCTCCATTCATTGTGGCTTCACAGCAGGTTACACACACTCCCACTGCTGCCTGACAGATTAGCCACCTTAGCTCATTAGCCCTCTAACTAGCTCGCTGTCAGTCATTCGCCAAGTGAAAGGTATCTTCACACATTCTCTTAGGTGTTTGTTATGTGACGGAGCAAAAAATAACTAGTTTAAAAACACAACTCTATCCCCCTGTTCTCAGTTTGTACGGCGCACAGCGGAGAAACGTAAGCTAACCGCTGCTAGCCCAGCTGCTTTCCTACCGTCTCCGCTCCGGACGGCTGCGGCCCGGCTGCCTGCCCACTTATTACTCCTCTGAAGAAGTTCATCTCGGTGCCGTATTCAGAGCCTCTCTTTCTTCACAAAACACCCCTCTGCCGCCCTTCACTGCGCTCAGTATAATAGACACGTAAGAGAGTACACAATGATATATTTTTTTACACTGTGTACACTGACCTACCCCGGAACACTAACGTTTGAGCACTGCGCATGCTCGCAAACGTGGCGATACGTGGCTCAGCAGCAGACCACCAGCCGGTTATTTAAAGGGCAAGAAAACTAATGATTATGCTCTGTGATAGTCAATACATCGATAAAATAAACAATTATCAATTAAATCTATCATTAGAGGTTTAAACTTTTTAACTCTCACACACTGTTCAAGTAAAATTTAACCCGTTCGAGTGGAGTATAATGTGTCATTTAGTGCTAAAAAACACAAAGAATACAAATGTCTCTAAAATGTATACTGTTGAACAGGAGCTACAATCCTTTATACACTGAGTTTGTTCTGAATTAAATTTGATCTGTAACTATCCAGGTGGATTTTAGATCATTGTGCCAGTGGGCATCAAATCAAGAGAAATTGTTGATTTCTCAACAATTGTAACAATACAATTGTAAACTTGAAACTGTAAACTGTTGTTTCTGTGTATATATAGTAGCGATTATGTATGATGCACATAAGGAAAAGAGGTCATACAGAGGTCAGAGGCTGCCTTGACAGATACAAGACGTGTATTAGGGCAGCATGGTGGCAGAGTGGGTAGCACTCCTTCACAGCAAGTTCCTGCTTCAAATCCTGGCTGGGGTCTGTCTTTACGGAGTTTACATGTTTGACCTTCTCCAAAGTACAATGGTCCAAAAACAAACACATGTTAGGTTAAGTGGTGATCAAGGAAGTATTAATTAATACTGAATTAATATATACAATTATAAATGCCAGTTAGGAGGATTTTTTAATTACACAGAAGTAGGTGTAATAAATACCAACTGTTTCAGTGTCAGTAACATTTCCACTTTGAGTTTATTATACTTGAATGATTATGACTGGACAGGATATGATATTTTAAAAAACAAATGTTGTAAAATCTTTTTAAAAAAAAACATTCTCCCTGCTCTCCAAAACATTGCGTAAGGATTGATCAGACATCTATTAATGTCAAATAGGCTATTTATGTTTTTGTTGTAGACAGCTATTATGAGGGACCATAGTATGCCATAATATGAAGGCATTTGGTTTGTATAGAGTCAACACAACCAGTACACATAATAAAACAAATAAAAAAAACATAAACACATTTCATATACAAGATGTTGCAATAACTATACAAGCACGAGGTGAAAGCTGTCCATTGTTAAAACCTTGGCCTATAATATACAAAAATATATATATACAAAAACTGGCAACCTGCATTTTTTATGTATTAATTCTTAATTAGTTTACAAGAATCCATAAATCAATTTTTAATTATGAATACAATATTCTGTTACCTCACAAACATCACTTACTGTACCTTTAATTGATTGTTAGCCTGCAGACAGACATAAGCACACAGGAACCTTTTTTATTGTGTAGGTGGTTATTCTAATGGTGTAATTCAGGGTTGGATCCGCCCACTGTTGGGCACTTGAACCTGTACAGTCTAATGCATTTTATTGACTTTTTTTTTTTTTGCTTTTAATTTTGAAATATAACTAATAGGTTTGGTATAACTGTCAAATACACACCTAAATAATCCTTAAGCAGAGTGACTAAGTTTATATGTGTAGGTACTTACAGAAAACAGCCGGTAAACAGTGAAGTTTACAGAAACACACTCAAAGGAAGCACAAACCAAAGTAAAATAAAGTGAAAACCAGAAACCAGATCTACTCAATACTATCTACTCTAACCTGCGTGTAACCCCAGGGCTGGATTAACCTGCCAGAGGACTTTGGGCCCAAAGACAAAATTGTGTTTCATGGGACATTATATAGATCCAGGTCTGCTGAGTGGTGTGTGATCTGGATGAGAATAAAGAGGGGGGGGAAATCTACAAGAACGCTGATATAAGCATGACAATGTTCATTCAATTAGCTGTAAACATCTACACATGGATGTCTAGCTGCTTCCGGCTCACCATGAAGAGCCGGAGAGACAGCATTCAGCCAGAAGAGAACAAGTAAACCTTCATGCCACCAAACATCATTTCCCAACAAACACAACAGCACACTTTTGGCTGTTTAAATAAAGAATTACCTTTTAATTTTCCTACAGCAATGAAAACTGTTTCTGTATCTGTGTCTTCAGTGCCCTTAACCCCCATCTACCATCTGCTCTGATGGCTGGGTTCATTGTTACTGATCGTGCCCTTTATTATGTGTGAATCTTGATTTGCATAAATCTTGTTTCTAAAGCCCTGCGCACAGCTGCTTCCACACAGCACAGGCACCACAAACCGATTCAAATGCACCCAGTAATTCAGTGTCTTTAATAAACTTATTTTGAAATTAGTGAAGCAATCCAGTACAATAATATAAAAGCAGTGGAGTTTCATCATTGCACATCAGAGCCATGACACAAATGGCAACGCAAAAGCAACATGTGGTCCTGTAGTGTCTTTTAAAAGCTTCACACAGAGAAGCCTGGACACATTTTCTGTCAGCTATGGGAACGACAACACCTGCATCTTCAGAGGTTTACCAATCTACCAAAAAATGAACTTATACATTTTAAATATGGATCTTTAAATTGTGGAACAATCACAGAATGATGTTCCTTAATGCAAAACTGCAAAGACCTGGAATATCTCATCGTCCAGAGTACACAATATCATAAAAAGATTTTAAGAATCTGGAGAAATCTCTGTAAACAAGGGACACGGCTGAAAATCAGTCAATTGGGATCAAAATAGGGAATCATTGCATGGGCTCAGGAACACCTCCAGACATTAACTGAGGTAAAAAAAAACAAAACAAAAACAAAACATGGATACCACATTCTCCAGACTCGGTTGAAAATCATACATCTCTGATTGTATTGAGGTGCTTTAGTTCCCATGAGATTAACAGCACCATCAATGCTGAAACGTATATACAGGATTTCAACATAACCTCCTATCAAGATGATCTGTCTGTCAGGGAATGCCTTGAGTATTTCAGTAAGATTATACTAAACCTCATACTGCAGCATCTAATATAACAGCATGGTTTTGTCCACAAGTTTCATTGTACAATGACAATAACAGGTTGTTGTTTTTTTGTTTTTTGTTTTTTTTAAGTAACCGAAGACATTTCTATACAAACAAGCTTTTAATTAATTTTTTAATTGTTTCATATTATTATTTTATGTATCTTTCTGGTTTTATTGTGAAGCACTTTGTGATTTTTATCGGTGAAAAGTCCTATATAAATACATTTTACTTACTATTCTATTCTATACCAGTAGAGGAGTCTGGGTGGCAAAGAGGCCTGGCAGCAGTCCAGATCTTTCACCAACTGAAAACAATCGGAGCATTCCTTATTCCGTAAAAATTAAATTCCTTAAAAAAAATAATAAAGGAGCCTTGTACTGCTCTCCTACTGCCTGGATGTTTGGTACACATGGTCCACCTCTGACAACAGGAAGGCTGTGCACAAGGTAATTAACAATGCCCAAGAAATCACTGGCTCCTGTCTCAGGAAAACCAGGGTCATTACAGGTGACCTCTTGCACCCTGCACACCACCAGTTTGACCCACTACCCTCTGGTCGACCTCCAGGGTCACTAACAGCTTCTTCCGATGGGCCATTCGGACAGCTAACAAACACTGTACCCCGACACCACACCTTACCAATCTGAGCCACGGTCTCGTCACTCATCACTCACAAACAGACTCTGCTGAGACCAAGTCTTTTTTCTTTGCACTACTCTCACTTTGCTCTCCATTGTGTGCCTTTCTCTTGTTTTGTATATATTCCTCTAGATTATATATACACATTATTTCATTTCATAGTTACTTTTGTATTTCAGCTGCTCAAAGCACTGCCTGTCAGATAGGCCCAAGGTGCTTAAAACATTCCTCAGAAATTCTGGTCCGTGTTGGCATGATGGCATCAAACAACTGTTGCAGAGATGATCTGAGGTTTTCATGGCACATTAACCTGCTGGAAATGGGCATCAGAAGATGGGTACGATGTGGTCTTAAAAATATGGACTCGGGTAGGCTGTGGCATTTAAACAATGCTCAGTTGGTAGTAAGGGGCCCAAAGTGTGCCCAAAAATAACCTGAACACTCTTACACCACCAGCAGCAGCGTGGACCATTGATACAAGGCAGGATGGATCCATACTTTATGTTGTTAACGCCAAACCCTGAACCTACCACCTAAATATCAGGGTACAAATTGAAACCCATCACATCAGGCAATATTTTTTTAACACCTTCTGTTGTCCAATTTTAGTTCCTGTTCTTAGGTAACAGGACTGGCACTTGGTCTGGTCTTCTGCTGCTGTAGCCCGTCTGCCTCAAGGTTCGACATGTGTTCACAGATGCCTTTCTGCACACCTTTGTTTTAATGAGTAGTTATTTGACTCACTATTGTTCCTATCAGCTCAAAGAAGTCTGACCCTTCTACTCTGACATCTGGTATCAACAAAGTATTTTCACCCAGAGAACTGCTGCTCACTGGATATTTTTCTCTTTATTGGCCCATTGTCTGTAAACCCTGGAGGTGGTTGTGTGGGAAAGTTGTAGATTAACTGTTTCTGAAATACTCAAACCAGACCGTCTGGCAGCAACAACCATGCCACGTTCAAAGTCACCTTTCTTCCTCATTCTGATGCTCGGTTTGAGCTTCAGCAGGTTGTGTCTACATGCCAAAATGCACTCAGTTGCTGCCTTGTGACTGGCTGAGTAAATATCAGCACCAACAATAACGTAGCCAGGGACTGTAATATAATTTAGCAATCCTAATATTAGAACTAATCAGTTTTAGTATTAGGATTAAGCAGCAGGAAACTGATGCATGGGTGGAGTTAACAATACCATCTATCGCTCCAGTGTTACAGATACTAAAAATGTTAGCTGACAGCCATCAACCACTTACAGAAACTAACAGGAAAAAACTGGGAGAGAAAAATGAGAGTTTGTATGAGCGAGCTTTTGACTTTCTGACACCTTTTAAGGCTATTTTGAGAAGCAATTTTGCAAGAAACTTTACAGGGAGTCTCTCTTTTCCTCCACAAGCCTATGTTTAATATAGTTTGTGTTTGGAGGCTTAAACTTTACACAGCCAATGAGGGGAGTCTCCTGTAAACATGACAAACGGTATGAGCGGTGATGTTATCAGTAGTTTATTGTATGTTAATTCCAACACATTCAAAATGGAAAGGAAGAAAGAAAAATAAAATAAGGACCTAAACGTTAAAAAAAGGGGGGGAAAAAAGTCTCCACCTACAACAGTTTTGTAATAGCAACAAGGGTAAACACATTAAAATGAAGATGGCAGCCAAATGTTTACCACACTTGCTAAAGCCAAGAAGATACTTCTATTTCCATTCAAAAGAAAAAAAAGAAAGGGTTGGAATGATTTACAATGAGGATCCATTAACTGCACTTTTAAATCACAGAAAAATAAATTAACACTTTTTCTTCCTTTTTCCTTTCGAGGATCCTTTAAAGTTTCGAGAGGGATGAGTCGTTAAAGACCTCAGCAAGAAAAGAAGAATTACCCATCTATAAATTTCTACCTTTGAACGTTTTACCACCACTGACATGGAGAAAGCACGAGATCGGTTTGAAAGCATGATGGCTCTTCTTCACCACTCTCTCCATTGACCGTTGCTGTAAAAAGTATGATTGCAGTCAAGTGCCCGCGTTAAGCAATTACCTGACAAATAGACATTTGGTGGGGAGGGGGTGGGTGGGTTGAGGCACTCGAGGACCAAAGAGCTGTCATTTTTCTGCAATGTTAGGTCAAAAGCTGTTGCCAAGTTTAAAGTTTAAAAGCCATTTCCACATCTGAAAACATACCACAAAATTACCAAGCATGACTGTGAAAATCTACCTCGACTATACCATACTTATTTACCACAGCTTGTTTCAACTGCGAGTGAGAAGGAGAGATTTCACACTAATTACGAAGACCAATTTCTTTTTTGCAGCCAGATGAGAAATTTGGAGAGGTTGTGTTGTCCCAGAAATGTTGGAAATAGTGCAAAACCACCAGACAAGGAAGACCTCATTAGTATATTTGTCAAGAAAAATGCTACATCATCATTTTACTTCCCGTTTCAGTGCAAGATAACAAAAGAAGAAAAAAAAAGAAACACGTTTTCCTTTCCAGCTGAAACCAAAAGGTCTTCCCTCCCTTACCGAGTGGTAACAAAAAAAAAAGGAAATAAAAATGCTAATGGACAAGGAGGAGCTGACATGTATGGCATTCAGATAACTCAATAAAATATGCACAGTGAATAATCAGCATATGAAAATACAAATGTTTTAACGCTAGAAAAGTGAGTGCAGTTATTTGTTCGTCTGTAGGCTGGAGGGGACCGACGAGCCCCACGCATACAGATCTTTACAAAAAATTGTTGCTGAGGAAAAAAATAAAACAACAGTCTGACAACTTGTGAGTCCAGGAGTCAACCCGATTGCTGTCACGAGTCGATCAAAACTACGGCCAGTGTCTGAATTTTATTCTGAGACATCGCCGAAGCGTCAGTTCAATGAAATCGTGGTCGTGCGGAGCTATGACCTGTTAAACCAAAAGACCAAGAATTCACTGCCACCATTTTTAATGTACCTTTTGTTTTTTTTGGAGGGTGAAGTTCTTCAGATGTGGGGCTGCACCTCTTTGCTGTTTTAACAAAACAGAGCATGAGGCACCTATTGTCTCTACAAAACCCACGACACACAATTACAACAAATGTACAAAACTCACAGCAGATTATCTGTAGTAATAAAACAGTATGGAAAATGAAATATGCACCTGAAAAACAAATCTTATGAATACTGCAAATATTTTTTTTTTTTTTTCAAAATCTGCTCTCAGCAGATACCAGTTCAAAAAAAGAAAGAAAAGAGCAGCTGTGTAGCAGCCCCAAACCACTTCTAGCTTTAGTAAGACTGGAAAAGGTGAAAGAGAAGGCACCATCATGCTTTTATCAAGTCGAGAGAGAAATGGATATACACAGAAAAGCGAAACATACAGTAAACTATGATTTTTGCTGTACATTTATTCAATTACTCCGCACTTAAGACAGGAAGGGAGGGAAGAGGGAGAGAGGTGTTGACCATCCCAGTTTCGCAGTCTAGCTGGCAGGACTTAAAAAAAGAAAAAAAAAGAAAGAAGAAAAAAACTAAACACTCAGAATCAAAAGGGAAAAAACAAACAAACAAAAAAAAAAAACAAAACAAGAGCAAGCCGCCATCATTACTACTCTTCTATTGTTCAGCTTTGTTTCTCATTTATCCTTTGTTTCCTCACTCATCGGGTGTACGTCCAGGATTAGAGGATTTTTTTTGATTCATAAATGAGAGAAAAGTGTCATGTAGATTTGTTTATCTTGTCCATCCAGCAGTAATCGAAAGGTTGTTTTGGGTCAAAAATGTGAAAAGTACATTGGTCACAGCCGACGGGCTGCGAGTGAGGCCTGCCCCGGTTAAGTCGTATCGCTTTGAGACAAAACAGGTCTCTCCAGCTGCGTTCCGAGCATGGATGTCAACGTAACATGACAAAAGTACCCATTAGTGCATATTGATGAGAGCATTATGCAATTTTGAAGCAGTGGTCTCTCAAAAAAGAAAAAAGTAAAAGGCAAGCTTTTCCCCCAGGAACTGCACAGAACTTTGCATCTCACTCTTCTCGACCTGTGACTGGCAGAAAACCATACCATATAAAATGTGCAATAGAGGGGATTTCTTGAAGCAGCGCCCCAGTTAAGTCAAGGCATATATAATCTCTTTTGATGGGCTGTATTATTGTGGTTAAGTCTCATCAGTCCCTCCTAATGTGGCAGATTACTCCTGGTTGGTTTGCCTTTTTTCTTTCCTTCTTCTTCTTCTCCTCGCAAATTTACAAATTAAAGTCTGCGAATTCTTGAGAAACCTGAAAAGGATGCTCAGCTCACAACTAATAAGCGACATTTTTTTGTTTGCTTATTTTGTTTTTGTCTATTTCACAAACAAATGGTTGACAGGCTGTGTCACATTCCAAAGCAAAGAGGGAACAAAAAAAATGAAATAAAAAACCAAACAAAAACAAATATATACTTTTATACATGAAGATTTCTTTTCGTTAACGAGAACGGTTGAAGATGAAGAACACGATACTACTTCCACGCTTGAAGGGAGGAGGGGTGCTCTTTTCAGCGACGAGGGGTCGTGAAGCGGCCCTCTCCCTGGCCACTGGAGCCCCTTCCAGAGCCCATGCCAGGTTTGGGGGCCATGCTACCACGAGGCGGCGGTCCCCTTCCATCACGCATCATCCCGCTTCCCACGACGCCTCGTGAACCTCCGGCACCCCGATCGTTGCGCCTCATGTCCCGACGTTCGTCTCCCCCACGGGTCTCTCGTTCACGCACTGCTCTCGTCTTCTTCTCCTCCACGTTCAGACGCACCTCGCCTCGAAACATGATGGGCTGCAGGGAAAATTAAGAAGGCCACGGTCATTTTCCTGCCGTTTCACTTTGCTCCTCTCCCAGACTATTTAAGCATTACTCTCCAGGTCTGTTTCATTCAGGTGGCAGCGACCCAGAGTGAAAGGACACTGGTGAGATTGCTGCCAACTTGAAAAGCATGTTTAAGGTTTATCCTTACCACGGCACCGACCAATAAAACCCCACTATTACCTGATACTGTGTAATGGCATCAATTTAGATATCAAATGGAATTTCCTGGATTTTTCTTGTCTCGTGGGCATCACTGATAACCCCAGCCTCAAAAAGCAAAATCTTTCCCCACCCCATAAAAAGGACTCTTGAGCATGTCTGCAGGACTGGTTGAGGCAGAGCTGCCATTTTTGTTCACTCCCTGAAAATATGATTCTTTACACCTGCACTTATGCATCTGTGTGCTGGATCTTCTCCACTGTGTCAAAATGGCCACTCTTTAACTTGAACTCCAATTTTGTTAAAGAAGAGGCAAAACCTTTTGACTGGGCTTGGTGGTGTGCAGACATTTTGTTACTGTGGTCCCCCAATTTTTCAATTTTAGTGGGCAGGCATAAGGTAGTGCAGAGACTTCAGGGAATTGCAGTAAAACATCTGCTTATTGTCTCATCATGGATTCACAGAGAAAACAAAAACAAACATGTGCCAGACTGGATGCCACAGATTCAGGATCGGACACTGATAAAGACCCATGATGATGCTTGGCATGAAAGTTGGGCCAGTTTGACACCAGAGTTGTGTTTTGTCTGTCAGTGGCTAATTTGCAGATGCACTAATGCAAGCAGTTAGAACAAGATTTTTCACAGAGCCATCAGGAAGAGAACAGAAAGTCTGAAACCAGTCTAGACACGCTCAAGGAAAAGACCCTTGAAGTTTTTTCCTTTCTCTGGGTGGAGACACGATAGCAATTTGACTTCATCATCTTGCTTTCCTCTTTGCATATTTAAAATCTCAATATGTGACTGACAGGACAAGGGATGCAAACAAATATATCACAGAAAACAATGACTTATGTTTCAATCAGTATGTATTCAATCTGAGCACGTAGGTGAACCCTAGCATCAAATGAAATGTAGCAATGCGTGTCACCAAAATCCACCACCAAATGAAACAAAGTGGGTAATGAAATGTTGATACATGCCCCTTCTACCTTGGCCCCCAGGATTCTCTGCACAGGCTCCGAATCGTCAAAGACAACAAATCCAAAGTTAGGCAACTTCCCACCAACGCCCTTGGTGTTGATTCGCAGTTCCACCACAGTTCCATATGCTGAAAGATCAGGGGATAAATTAAAAAAAACATTAATCAATTTTGCATATTTTTTTAATGTGACAGAAAATAAATATAATAAAAAATAATAATTTTTTTTTTAAAAAAAAGCATACTCATAAAAAACTCTTTGAGCTCGTTTTCATCAATGTCATGTGGAAGATTGCCAACAAAAAGCTGGTGGCTGTCAGGGTACCGAACGATTCGCCTGCTATCCATGTCACCAGACTCTGAATCGCCCCTGCTACCTGCAAGTCAGAACAACAGGCAATGAAAATGTAGAATCACACATCGGAGCAACATCATGTAGTAGCCAAATGACAACTGAAAAATGTTCTCAGTAAGAAATAAAACAAGTGCTTTAAACAGTAATATTTACCTTTATTCACAAAACTCAAGTGCTGTTTTCCTGTTTGAGAGTCTGAAGATGCAACGCCATCTAAAAGCGACACAGATGTACAGATAGTATAAATAAACCAGATTTAAACAAAAAACCAAAACCGAGGAATCTTCAATCTAAAGAGGTCGGTGTTAGCATTACCAGATCTGGGACCCCGTGGAGTGAAGGTTGGTCTGTCGCGAGTGCGCTGGTCTCTGGGGCGAAGAGGTGCCGTCTGTGTCTCCGGCTTTGCATCAGCTCTGGGCTAAACAAGGCAAATAAGAAATTAATATCATCTCAGCTTTATCTAGGATCAGACAGAAATCAGTCCTTTTGTGCTGGGCCTTTTCCTGACAAAACTTTTCCTTTTTACTGGTTGTTCAACATATTGGTTGTTAGCATTCAAGCGGTTGCTTCAGGTTTTAAGGAATTGCTGACTTTCCTCCATATTTTCCTTGAGGAGACTGTATATGCCTGGTTCCAAATGAAATTTTTTATTTTGTTTGCCGCATGAAATCGGAAAAGTCCAAACACGTGTTAATGTCCTTTTCAATGAGCAGAGGTCATTCACACATGTGTACCAAAGTTATTGCTCTTCTTCATCACAAACATTCAATGTGATGCACGTTTGAAATGAGCACTGCAAGAGACTTTAAGAAGGGCCTACTTTAAGAGGGGCACCTACAGTATCTCATTAATAAGGTTTAATTTACAACAAGCTCTCTTGGTTTTTAAGTTAATAAACTCATGGTAGTTATTTACCTGTGAGCTTGGAGCCTTAACAACATGGGGTGAGATTCCAGAAGAGGTGACTGTGCCAGAAGGAGGCAGGTTTTTACTGGTCACCAAGGCCCAGGAGAAAGGCTGTTAGGAGTACAGTAATGCATCATTAGGGCTACACTGATAATGCTCAACAGCCACACTGTCATATCAATGTTTGTAACTTTGATTAGAGCGTATTAGTGCCATGTGGATTCTGTATCGTCCTGCTCTGTGCATCTTAACATTACAAAATGCATTGTTTTTCCTTCTGGCTTTAAAACTGGATCACAGTAAAGTTGTTATTCTCTAAAATGTTAAATGCATCCCTTTAGATTCAATGAACTTGTATTGCCCCTTGTAATATGAGATGGAAACCACTAAGAAGTAATTTCTCCTCACCTTGGGAGGCTCCAGGGTGTTTGGTGGAGACTCCACAGGGACTGGTGAGGGTGCCTTCTCCTCCATCTCTTCAAGAACCTTCTCCTCGACCTCGGGCTTCGTCTCCTCTACCTTGGGCTCTGGTTCGGGTTCCGGCTCCGGCTCTGGAGCTGGTTCTTCCATGGGCTCTTCAACCCCGTTGCTACAGACCACAAATAAGGAAACATGAAACAAATGTGTCACCGCCTCAGACGGATCATATTTGAAAGACTTTCATCTTACATTTGATTGCACAGAGTTCTAATCAAGTTCTGCGTACCTGACGGGGTGAGGTTCATAATAGGTGCTGCTGTTTGGGCTTTCCTGAAGTGGTTCAGGGGAAGTCGGCCTCTCCTCTGGCTCCTCTTCAACCTCCTCCTCCGATTCTGCGGAAGCAAAATAGTTAAAAAAAAATTTAAATTTTTTTTTTTAAAAAAAAGAGCACTTTAAAATATGAACATTTACTTAAACTCACTAGTTTTAAGAAAAAGAAAAGTCACTCATGAAAATCTCACCTTCATCAAGCTCAGCTTCAGAGTCTCCAAAAACCTCATCCTCATAACAGAAGATGTCATTGTGGACGTAGAACTTGTTCGCCACTGACCCCTGAGAACATGAAAAAAAAAAAGAAATAAACTATTTAATATTTATACACAAACGGCACATGTTACAGTACTAATTTCATGTATATCTTTTCAATTAGGCTGGTCTTGTGTAGCCCTGATAAGAATTTATTAGTCTTTGTAGGTTTTCAGTTATCCAGGTCATGGTGGTTTAAGGATCTTGGAAAGAAAGCAACTGTACTTTTCATAAGTAGCGAGTTTCATAAAGATGTTCAACAATTATTCAGAACTGAAGATGCCTCTTGGATGAGAGGTGAAATGTCATCACAAAACTTCTAGTCGCTTTCTTTCCAAGATCCTAACACTATTCACTTATTCCCTTTATTGTGAGGCCACTTTGAGACATGTGGGGAGCACCGAGAGGTAGAAGCACTCACCTCTGGAGCAAGCACAAACGTTTGCATGAACTTCCTCATGGGTTGACCATTGTTCGACAGTTCTCCGAGGACTTGTACCACCACTCCATCACTCAGTGTGGCATGAGCATCCACGTGCCTGATCTTTGTGTGGCATTCACTAAACTGCAACGACATGACCTTCTTGTGGATTTCCTAAAATATGCAGGGAGGGGGAAAAAGAAAAAAAAGAGAGAGAGAGAGAAAATGAAGGAACTAGGAAAATAGGAATCTTATTTCTAGACTCTCAAAAAAGTTTTAATTACTAATTTGGCAGGTTAAAAATCAGCAGAATTTACCCAGTGTGTTTTAATTTTATAAGTATACATCAGCTCAGGATGCAAGATGGTATTTTTACCTCTGGCAATTTAATAATACCATTTTTTTTACTTCCCCGTACATATATTCTTTGCAGACAGTGACTTATTTAAAACGTTTAAATTCCATTAAAATGACATTTCACTAAAATTAAGTATTACCCCATTAATGAACTGGGGCTACAGTACCTACCGCTTGCCCATACACTGCTTCTGCCAACTTTCCACTTGGGTCGAGTCCTCCATGAACGTAGGAAGAATTCCTCCCGTAAAACCTAATCGCAAGTTAAAAAGCATCATTACCCACGCACAAATTTCCCATCAAATAGACCGTCATGTAAACATTTTGCAATTACCTGTGCAGAAAATCTGGTGCCTTGTTTAAGAGTGTGTAATACTGCCTCACAAACTCCCGCCCTACAAGCAGGGGACTTGGCTTCTCCATCACCATTTCTTTGGTAAACAATATTAAGTGCTGAAAAGAAAAAACAAACAAACAAAACAAAAAACGACCAGGATTTAGTTATAATACCGTGAAGAGCATGCATTTAAACATTCAGTTGGTGATTACACATACCCTAAACCACATTAGCAAAAGTCAAAATATTTAGTTTGTGGAAAAACATCCTGGAAAGACTACCACATAAAACTTAAGATAACTCAATACTATTAAACAACACCGTGCATAACTAACAAAGAAAAAAGGTCCATATATTTTTAGCAACACTCAAAATTCCTCCACTAGGATTACATCTGCAGTCATAATAGAGTGGCAACTGAGTGACGGACACAGAAAATGAAGTTCAGAGTCAGTTAAAGCGCATCGTGCATTGTTTGCGGTCAGGCCATTTTAAGGAAGTCCATGTTGAGCACACGCAGTTGCAGTGCCTGAGGTAAACATGGATGTATCTGAGCAGCAAGTACAGGAAGTACAGAAAGGTCTCCTCTTTGCTAGAAAAGCGCTTCGTTTTCATCGTCTAGGCCCACGTTTCATCAAACCAACATTAACTCCATACCAAAAGCAAGACAGCTGACTGTTTAGCTGACTGGCTGGCTAATACACTAGCCGACATTCAACTGCGCCATCACGTCTATCCAATGAGACAAAGAGGGAAACCAGCTGATGATTAAAAAGGGAAGCTAGTAGTGCAGGTGCTCTGGTTAACGAGTGGAGAAAGCCAGCGAAACTACCGCTAAATCGAGTTGCAACTATACATCACGTTCATGTGTTATATCTGCGTAACCATATGTAGATGAGTGGCCTGCTATAAAGGGCCTTTCGTCTAACCACATTTTGTCATCTTTCACGTTTACTGACGTCTAACAGACGGATCCAAAAACCGCACCGTATGTGCGCCAGTTCTAGAAGTTTAATGAGCACTGACACACGTTATATAGTGGACTGAATGAATATGAATGCCAGTACCGGCCTCTTTGCTGTCACCGTAAACTGCTAACACGAGCCCAGCAAACTGAATCGAAACTCAGAGCCTGCGACACTGCTAACTGGCTAACACTAGCGTTAGCTGACTTGTGGCGTCGTCGTTTTTTCTTTCGACAGGGACCACTTGTTCAGACAGCGGGAATATTTCATTTACACGCAACCCTGGAAAACAGTCGACATCCACACATACATACAACTAGCAGGCTGTTTGAAGGCAGAGCTCGGGTAAATCAAGCCGACCTGATGTTAAACCCGGCGTTAGCAATGGCTAGAGCATTTGCCATTGTAGTTAACCAACAGAGAGGTTCCACTACTGATACTATCCACTCACTCTTTTTGTTTGTTACATTTGTTACAAAGCCCAAGTAAGATAAAGCTCCCTCACACTTCTGTTAGCCAACGCCTGAGTGTCCAGCTATTATCAATGAAACAAGTTAAGAGCTAATGCTAGCTCTCAGAGACAACAAAGGAAGACGATTTAACTAACTTGATCCAGAGTTAAAACGTCTAACCACACAGCTAATGCGGAATATTTGCACAATAATTACACATTTTAGTCGCCAACTCTGAATTATTACTCGATGTAATCGATTGGAATAGTTGCGGTGTAACTACACAATGCAGCTAACATTAGGCTAGCTGATGCTGTAACCATTAGCTTAGAGGAAGGCTAACTTACCTTGTGAAAGACCTATCTATGTAGACAGAATGGTGTGTAATAAATAATTATGAGCAACCGACTGTAAAGGGTTCTGAATTACAGAAAATCCCAAATGAGATACTGTGCGATTTCCCACGCTGTTCTCACTGACAGTTTATGATCTCTGCTCTACCAGAGATTGAAGATTTAAAGCGATAGCTTCGATTTATTGTTGTACCCCTGCAATCCGGGGCTGGGAACCCCCATTACACAAATTCAGCCAATGGACTGATTACACTGGGCAACAAAGAGAGTGACGTCAGATAAATAACCACGCCCCTACAAAACTATCCGCAAACGTGTGGAGCGTAATTGAAACGGTACTCATGGACAGGAGTGTTTTTAAACTCTTTAGTTGCCCTGCATTGAGGTTTTTGCGGTGTCTTGATATATGTGATCTATGATCTATGTTGATATATACGTAATTGTCTGTAGCATGCATACTGCATGCATAATAACATGCATACTGTATACTGTTTAAACGTGCATATCAAATCCATAATTCTGTGATTACAACGCATTCTTTTGGTAAAAAATCTCATTACAAACCAGTTCTAACTGTGAACAACTTCTTCTCCTTCTTCTCAGCTGTTCCATTTAGGGGGTCCACCTCTAATTCTCCTTATCACTAGCATCCCCTTCTGTCACACCAACCCTCTGCATGTCCTCCGTTACATCCATGAATCTTTGCATATTCAACAGTACTCTGTCCAACATATACACTATCCTGCTTCTTCATATATCCGAATCATCTCAGCCTTGCCCATCCATCCTCGTCTCCAAACTGCTCAACCCGAGTTGTCCCTCTGATGTACGCAGTTTCTATCTGGTCGCTCCCAAGAAAATCTCAGCATCTTTAGCTCTGCCACCTCTAGGTTGGTTACCTGTCTTTTCTTAGTCCCACCATCTCCAAACCACATATCATAGAAGGTCTTACTACCATGCTGTAAACATTCCCTTTCACTTGCCACCACCCACTCCTCACTTGCCACACTCTGTTCTCTGTTCTAGGTATTTAAACTCATCCCATGCTCCCTACTCTCACTATTGATTACAGTTTTGTCTGCAGGCATAGTCCATGAAAACCTACCTGACAGCTATAGAAGAAACTCATCTCTATCAGTCGAAAGATGACATAATATTTTTCCAGTACACCAGGGCAGGACCGTTTCTCAGTCAAAGTTGTTAGTTTATTTTGATTTGTGTGCACTGACTGTTGTGCTCTAAGATGTTTACTGTATGTTTCTCTGTTTTCGGATTAATTACCTGTGGAGACAGAGCAAAAGAAAGCTTTGTGAAACTTAACTGAGACTTGACACTAAAAGTGAGGTTATTTAAACCGATGAAACAACAGTGAAGCATGATTTCTGACATTTAACTCTATCTTTGATTTTAGGTTTCCCAAAAGTGGATATTAAGCACCACCATGTGGTCAAACAGGCTTAATGCCTGTTACTGTGGGACATTTTTCTTTGCTGGTAACAGAAAAAAGAAAGAAATAATAAAAACCTGCACAAAATGTAGGGAAAGGTTAAAAATAATTAATCTTGGTTGCTCGGTGGTTGATATATGTGTTTTGTCACTGACGTAAATAGAAAAAAAGCTTGATTTAATACTTTTACAATGTTTCTTAAAACAGTTTGGTTTACTAAATTTAGGTGAAGAGGCAAAGTTTTGCTGATTTGATGTTTTAAAAAATATATAAAAGTTAAAGTAAAAAAAAATATTTTGTAAGATGGGTGACTTGTACATTTTAAATATCTACAATCTGGAAATCAGACAAGCTTGTTTTTTTAATATCATACATCTTTCTTTTTAATTTAGGATGCATAGTGCAGAGAAAGTCAGAGCCTGATCATCGGTGCATTATACATATAACACCTCCATCATCATGGCTTACTAGAGTGCTGGAAAGACACAAAATAAAAAATCTGAAGTTGCATTTTTTTAACCTCCAAAGTATTGAGAAACATTTTTTTGCATAATATTTGGACACGTGAAACACATAATACAAATTAAATTATATAGTAACCAACAAAATGGAGAGCAGACCGTAGGTTAACATCATTACCTAACTAAACAAAATTACTGAAACCATGTTTGTTAGTGGAGTTTGTTTTTAAATATGTGCTTGAGATTTTAGAGTTGTTGTTACACCCATGTATAACTACAGAAGCCCAGTGTGAAAGCACGTTATTACCAAAGGGTCAGTTTGACCAATTTACGGCCATGATCATGCATTTTATTTAGAAGCTAAAATGCAGCAGATCAAATATAGTTCCCGCTGATTTTGACGTTTTTTTTTGTTTTGTTTGTTTGTTTGTTTGTTTTTTGCATGTGGAGCACTGAAATTTCTGACCTCCTGTCAGTATGCTCCTCTTAGCCCAGTGCCTTGTTGCCATAGCAACCACAGACCCAAACACGGAGCGCTTGTGTAACTTTATAAATAAAACCTGTATTACATTTTCAGTAAGTGCAAAGCTCACTGGTCGTTAAAAGAAAGCTAAAAAAAAAAAGTTTTCAAATACAATTACAACTTTTTTTCAAATTCTGAATTCTGGGTTTTACTAATTAAATACAACCCTACACCTTCTAGCTTTTACACGCTGTAAATCCAAACAGTGAAATCTTGTTCAGTTTTATTAAGACATTGGGGTTAAAAAAATTAGATCAATTTCATTAAAAAAAAAAAAAAAGTTTCCCTTGTGGTATTTTCCATCCTTTACTGCGACGCCATGACTTCTACTGTAACCCGAGTCCAACCCAAGGAGTTTTTTGGGGGAAGAGTAACAAGAACAAGATGGCTGTCCCGGGATGAGAAAACTATCTTCTTTTTTCACGTAAACACGGCATTTTAATGCGGCAGACAGTTCAGTCCAAATACCTGTTTATCTAACAACTTTAACCACTTTAAAGGCATCACTTTGAAACGGACGTCGTTTTTCACGGGACTTTTCGGGAAGTTTCTAACGGTTTGTTGAGGGTGGAAACTACTGCATTAGCTATGAGGAGCAGAACATCGTTAGTGAGATCGCTTTACCGTGAATGTTACGCACACGGCAAGGTTTTGTGATCTCATTCAATTGGCCATTTGACTAATTTTCTGCTTTATTTGTTTGGTTGTTTTTAAGGCGTTTAACAGTTTAGTTTGTCACCTCTGAAAGCTTCAGTCGCTGCTGTTTATGGGTAACATTTAGCTTTTTCGCATGCCCGCACCATATTATAATAATAAAATACATAAATAAATAATAATAATAATAGCTGGACCATGAGTTCATCTCGAGTCAGACCCCAGCAGCTGCCTCAGAGCCAGGCTGCTAGGTCGGCAAACAAACTCGACTCAAGTGAAGGGATAGAGATGGAGAACATCCAGCATCAAGACCTGGGTCTCGGTGGAGTCGTAGGCACCCCGTCCCCACCTTCGCGACAGGCGTGGAGCCGGGATAACCCGGGTTTTGAACCAGAGGACGAGATCATGGAAGCAGACTGGCCTCAAGCGAGTCCCGGGAGAAGGTCGGCGTCCACGGCCTCCGGCAGCAGCTGCAGCAGCAGCGGTCTGGGTAGCTACAACCGTGGGGGCAGCAGCACCAACATCCCCCGAGGAGGACTGTATCCAACCCCGACTTTGGAGCAGCAAGACAGGCATGGGCACCCCAGCTGTCTGAAGCAGATACTCCAGAAAATCAGAAGTAGGTGACGATTTTCATTCTTATTGTAAAGAATAACGCCAAAAAACATGTACAGTTCACTAACAGTCATGCTATTTTTTTTTACTAAGTGTTATTTGTGTTTTTATTTTGTAACTGTTAATAAAGACGATGCACGCATAATAAAACACAATACTTCGTCCATTAAAGTAAGGAATCACATATATGTTTGAATTCTGTATGACCACTTTCTTCTCTATTGTTATCAGTAAATCTGAGTTTAATAATTGCACTAATATTGTCGTGATGTGTCATAGCCTTTATTTATCTCATGTATATAAGGATTTATGCAAAGAGGGAAGCCTCAAGTGTTGTCACTCTTCTAAACTTTCCTGAGATAGTTGCACATTTAGTCTCTGTGTAAATGTTGCACGTTAATAGTTAACTGTTTCCTTTGTAGTTCTGTGGGGCACAGAGCTGATGGAGGAGAGTGACAACAGTCGAGAAAGATACCTCAGGAATGTACTGAGGGAGATGCTCACATATATCGCATTCCTGATCACCATCTGTATCTGTAAGTAAACATGCAAGTCTTGTTGTGTCCTTTGGGAGTAGTTCCTCAGAAGTGACTTATTACGTTGATCATTATTGAGAAATACTTAGGAGATCCTCCTGATAAATAGCATAAATTAAGCTCCAGATAACAGTTGTGGACTGAACTGAGAGTGACTCATGGACAGCTGTTTAAAATGTGGCATCTGTCCTGTAGCTGAAAATTTACTTTCCATACTCACAGCTTAATGAGTCTGGCAGAAAATCTAAATTTCAGCATTTGTCAATGGGCATAAATTCAAAAAACAGCACAAATTTCAAATGGCAAAAAGAAGCGGCATGTTTGGAAAGAAAGTTAAAATAAAGAAAGAACTCATGGTAAAGTTTTCCCTTCTCTCTTCTTGCTGCAATAAAAAATGCCAAAGTGTGGTTTAGGGTGGATCAGGAAATGATTTCCTGGCAGGCACCATTAAGGCTTATTTTGCCAGCCTGAGCCCGACTGTTAAAAGCATTTTCCAGAACTACTGAAAAACTGCAGAGAATAATAATGCATTACAAAATTAAAAATAGATTCAGCCTAATTTTGAATTAGAGTGGATGTCAGAGTGGATGTAAACTGTGTCATTGCTGCTGGTGCTAATAGAAATTTCATTCTCTTTCCTGTCATATCCTGATTTGTTCTGCAGTGACCTATGGGATGGTGAGTGTAAATATGTACCATTACACCAAAGTCATGTCTCAGCTTTTCCTGGACACGCCGCTGTCCGCCGGGGACCCCTCTACTTTTAGGAGCCTGTCAACCATGGAGGATTTCTGGAAGGTAAAGTGTAACATTCATCCTGTCGTCGATGTCTTTTACTCTTCTGCAGTTTTGTTATAATTTCATAACATCTCAAGAAAGGAAGGTCATGTTTAAAGGAGTAGTTTAAAGTCAACTTTTTCAACTAATGTTTATTTGCTCCCTACTGACCAGATGCATTTGAAGTTTCTGATTTTGGTGATTTGGTGATAGTGGTGATTTTAATATTCATGCCTGCTGTGATGCTAAATCCCTGGTCAAGGACTTTCTAAATGTTATAGACTCTTTTAACCTGACACAGTGGGTCACTGTCCCCACTCATGAAAAAGGACACATACTGGACTTGATCCTATCCCAGGGGTTGTATTTGTGCGTTACAGAAATATATTACTTGTTTAACAGCTTCAGTCATCGTTGTTGTTTTTATTCATTGTTGTTGTTTTTATTGCATCATTGTCGTGCATTTTCCTTGTTTAGTTGCTCTTTAGTTTGTATAGTACTTTATGCAGCATGAGCTGTTGGAAATGTGCTATAAAAATAAGTTTGACCTTGACCTTTAGTTTGTGTTAAGCTAAGAAACTTTAACTTTCGGTTCATATTTATCAAATACATGTGAGTGTGGTGTTGATTTCATCTGTGAACTATTTCTTTATTTTAAAAGTGCATGGCAGTTTTAGTCTTGTGAAGTTGGTGTCCATGGCTGTTCAATCAGTGCAAACTTAGTAATAAACCACACTTTTGATTACAGGAATTAAAGATCTTTCTTCATGCCTTTGTCTGCCCTATATTCTCAGTTCACAGAGGGACCTTTCCTCAATGGCATGTACTGGGAGGTGTGGTACAATAATAAGAGCCTGCCAGAGAATCAGAGTCTTATCTACTATGAGAACCTCCTTCTTGGGGTGCCGCGCCTCCGACAGGTCAAGGTCCACAATGAGACCTGCTCTGTCCATGAAGATCTGAGGGATGAGGTCCAGGACTGCTACAACCTATACACCCTGACCAATGAGGATACTGCCCCCTTTGGTCCCAAGAATGGAACCGCGTAAGTTCATGAGTTTAAATTGGTTACATAAATATGTATCATATGGGATGCAGATATATTACTATCTACATCCTGTATGTTTCTCTCTTGGCCTCTGTCAGGTGGTTGTACACCCCAGAAAGCGAGATGAATAGCAGCAGTTACTCAGGTCAGGTGTCTAAATATGGAGGTGGAGGATATTACCAAGACTTGTCTCGTATCAAAGAGGAGTCAGCCATCCAGCTGCAGGTTCTGAAAGATCACTTGTGGCTGGACAGAGGCACTAGGGCAGTCTTCCTCGACTTCTCTGTCTACAACAGCAACATAAATCTTTTCTGCATCGCCAGGTAAGAATCAATAGCCTTGTCATAAATTATAATGTTGGGTTGTAACAGATTTATTGAGCTGAAACTATAATAACAAAACTACAGATAACATACTTTGAAATCATTATTATAGTTAAACGTAGGTACAAATATCTTCAAGAAAATGCCTAATTTTAATGTTTTCTGAGTTTGCTACTGAAAATTCACAATTTGAAAATAAAATAAAGTAAATCTAAAATAAATTTGCAGTTTTAATTGCAGAACAGAATAAATTTACTATAGACCCCTCTTTTCAATATATAATTTTTTAGATTTTCCTCTTGTATGACTGGACTATTAGTTTTAAGGTCTGTATAAGCAGAAAATGGTGAAAAATGCCCTTAGGTCAAATTGCCTATTTTTGGATTCGATTTTTGAATTTAAACTGAATTTAACAAAAAGTAAAAAGCTTTTAGTATTCTGTTAACTAAAATGTGTGTGGTAGCATATGGTTATCACCCGGTGCCTATCCACATTACTTTGCTGAACCTCAATGGTGGTGACTAGTATGGATGTATACACATGGCTAGTCCTAAATCCAAGAAGGAAGTTGCTGAGGAAAATACTGACCAACTTAAATCTACTTTTCCTCCCATTGTTAGTGAGGATTAGAAAGCCTAATCATGCTCCTTCCTGACTTATCATCAGCCAGATTCTTGATTTACACACTTTAGTTTGATTTGTTTCCACAACATAACAACACCAGCTACCGTTGCAATAGCTGACTAAATGTGGTGCATTTGTCAGGTTGCTGGCAGAGTTCCCTGCTACTGGTGGCGTAGTGACCTCTTGGCAGTTCCAGACGGTGCGACTGATACGATACGTGTCCAGCTGGGACTATTTTGTTGGGATGTGTGAAGTGGCTTTCTGCCTATTCATTCTCTATTATGTGGTGGAGGAAGTGTTGGAGATCCGCATCCACCGCCTACATTACTTCAAGAGCCTGTGGAACTGTCTCGATGTTCTTATTGTCACAGTGGGTATCAAGGTTAATTTTAGGATGATTACAAATTTGATTTGATTTGATATTCACAGACTTTCACTTGTTTGTTTCTTTCAGATGAGTGTTGTTGCTATTATTATGAACATAACGAGAACAGCCATGGTTGGAAACCTGCTGAGAGGCCTGTTGGAGAACCACACTGCTCACCCCAGCTTTGAGCCTTTAGCCAACCTGCAGGTTCAGTTTAACAACATGGCTGCGGTTATTGTCTTCTTTTCCTGGGTCAAGGTAAAAAAAATCTTCTTCCTTTACTTCATTATTCATCCAAGAGACCTTCAAGGAACACTTAGTGGAATTTACCAATGCAGCAGAGTTGACTAATGCGAACACTGTCTCACTTCCTCTCAGCTTTTTAAGTTCATCAACTTCAATAAGACCATGAGTCAGCTGTCCAGCACCATGTCTCGCTGTGCCAAGGACCTCATGGGTTTTGCCATCATGTTCTTCATCATTTTCTTGGCTTACGCTCAGCTGGCCTACTTGGTGTTTGGAACTCAAGTCAACGATTTCAGCACTTTCCAAGCCAGCATGTAAGAGCCTTGAAAATTTAGCTAATGAATGTAGGAACACCTCAAACCAGTGTTGTTTAAAATGTTTTATTTGTTTGTTTGCATAGATTTACCCAGTTTCGTATCATTTTGGGAGACTTTAACTTCTCAGAAATTGAAGAAGCTCATCCAGTTGTTGGACCTATATACTTTACAACCTTTGTCTTCTTCATTTTCTTTATTCTCATGGTAAGTAGAGAATCCACGTGATTTGTTAAATAAGTAACCTTTATTCTGGGTTTTAAAATTAATGCTCAGTTATCCTACAATATTTTCTCTCTTTATTTTTTACATAGAACATGTTCTTGGCTATTATCAATGACACATACTCTGAGGTGAAGGCTGACATGTCCCAACAGAGGACTGAGATGGAAATGACAGACCTTATTAAGAAGGTATTGAACAACATTTCTATTTCATTGTTATTTGTCATTAAGGCAGATTTCTTTTATATTGGTTTTGGCTTTGATAATAATAATAATAATAATAATAAGTATAAGCATGTACACCTGAAAGTGTGATTTCTTGGGTGTGACTGAATCTTAACAGGGAAAGTATTATGACACACTTTGTGGTCTGTTGTATATTTACTGTGATGTTGTTTGATGCTCATATTAAAGATCAGTTAGGCCATGTCCTCTCACCTGAGCAGGCACCTTGGAACGAATCTGGGCTGTTATGTCGAAGCTTGTATCTAAATAAATAGGGAGAACCATAACTTTCATTTCATGAGTTAGTGGGAAGTAAAAACTCCGGACATCAGAGCTGTGAATTTGGATGTGCCTGAGATGGGGGCGGGGCTTTAAAGCACAACTTCTGTCTTCAAAGAAATGCAAAGAGCAGCCAGTCACAAGAAATTAAGTTTCATAATGATGATGTTATGCGGAAAATGGGCAGACATCAGGTCTTGCTGTGGTGCATTCAAGTGTAAAAACTCTGCTTTGTAGTTTTAACAAAAAGACTGATGCTTTTCTCTTGAATCTATCTGAACCATGTGTGGAGTGTTGGGTGGGCAGTATTTTCTGCTTTTTGTGAGGTTTTTCAGGCTTTCCTTGCTGAGAAGAAGTGGTAGGACTGCAGTTATGTGTTTCTATCGCTGTCCAGAGGTGGCAGAAGTACAGACATTCTGTACTTAAGTATAACTAAAGAGTATTAAAAAATATTCCAGTAAAAGTTGAAGCATTGAGTCAACTTCTTTATTCAAGTAAAAGTAAAAAAGTACAGGCTCTAAAATGTACTCAAAGTAAGAAAGTAAAAAGTAGCTCTTTGAAGGACCTTTCTACCAGCTATTTTTGTGCTAAGCTAACTGAACCTTGTATTATACTAATGTAATTATAAAATAATATTAGTACATAGAAATACAAACTTTATTTCATTCTACATTGTATTTCTAATAAGGGTACTCAGAGTATAAAAAAATATCACTATTTTCTGTTTCCTCCATTGTAGAGAGTGACTTTGCCTCTAAACTAGAAAATTTCCATCTTTGAGTGAAGTTAGCTCTTTCTTTTCTCTCCCTGCTGGACCTTTAATCAGAATCAGAATAACTTTATTGTCATTGTCACAGGTACAACAAAATTAAAAGTGGTCCCCGATCAGTGCATCTAGCAACACGCTGTGTTTGTTTCAAAATGTAGGGAGTGAAAGTAAAAAGTTGTCAGAAAAAAGACCTACTCAAGTAAAGTACAGGTACCTGAAAATTCTACTTAAGTACAGTAACGAAGTATTTGTACTTTGTTTCTTCCCCCCTCTGTCGCTGTCAGTATATTATGGAAGAGACTCATTTATATTACTGTAAATGTAATTTGAAATATTTCTCTGGTTTCCTTCCCTCAGAGTTGTAACAAAGCTTTGATGAAGCTGAGACTAAAGAAGACAGCGGTAGATGACATCTCAGACGGTTTGCGTCAAGCTGGGGGGAAACTGAACTTTGATGAACTCCGTCAGGATCTAAAAGGGTGAGGAAACTCTATAATTTTGTTAAAATCCCTCAGAGTTGTTGTGCTCAGTTTGTTGAATATAACACTCATGCAGCCTGTCTTCAGTGTGTACTGTCTCTGAATTTGATTAGAAAGGGTCACACAGATGCAGAGATTCAGGCCATCTTTGCCAAATACGATCAGGATGGTGATCAGGAGCTGACGGAGCATGAACACCAGCAAATGAGAGATGACCTGGAGAAAGAAAGAGTGAGTGAAGCCACAAGCTTTTATTTTCACCATTTGGTAAAACAAGAAAAGAGTGTTATTTCAGTAACTGATCGGACAATCTGCACATAAGGGCAACAGTGCAGCCACAACAGCAGATGTTCAGTGTGTCTCTGCTCATACGCTAGGAGGACTTGGATCTGGAACGCAGTTCGCTGACTCGACCCAGCAGTGGGCGGAGCTTCCCTCGTACCCAGGATGACTCAGAGGAGGACGACGATGAGGACAGTGGTCACAGCTCTCGACGTCGTGGCAGCAGCTCTGGGGGCGCCTCGTATGAGGAGTTTCAAGTGTATGAAGTTTTTTTTCCTTCCTCAGATTTATCAGTAAATGATATTTAAAGAGATAATAATAATAAATAAACTGCTGGGCAGACTCAGTCGGTAGAGAAAGGACCATGGTGATAACTGGATGTAAGCATGGAATGAAGTCTAATTGATGACAGTTATTGGTGATTGTGAAACACTGGAACATCCTGAAGTATAGGTTAAACTTGTGCTGCATGAAAACATTTTGTCAGGAACAAATAATTATTTTTTAAATATATTTTTTAAATATTAATGAACACATAGTCATGACAGATTTCCTGAGACTGTTGGACAGACTAAAGACGAAGTTTATTGTCAATTCCAGAAACTAAAAAAACAACAACAAGCTGCAAGTTCAAGTTTAGATCTAAGGACTTTAAACCAGAGTCCAGATTTATTACAGATTTGTTAACTGTCAGTATTTATTATAGTAAGTTAAATATTTCTTTGTAACAGTAGCTGTGTCTGTCAGTGAACTACAACTCTACTGTATTAAATTTATGTGGTTGATGACAATAAATAGATATAAATCAGGCATAACATAATAACCAGATGCCTAATATTGTGCCCCCCTATTGAGACATGCACTCCAATAGACCCCTAAAGGTGTGGTGTGGTATCTGCAAATTCGTTATGTTCTGTTAGTCACGAGGTGTAGCCTCCATGAATCGGAGTACTTTGTCTAGCACATCCCACAAATGCTTGATTGGACTGAGATCTGGGGAATTAACTTATTCAGTAATTTGAGCTATAGTAGCTCATCTGCTGGATCAGATCACACCACATGCATCGGGCCAGCCTTCACTCCCCACATGCATCATTTTGGCCTTACCATCTATCATCCTGTCACTGGTTCACATTGGGCCACTTTTGATAGTTACTGACCACTGCAGACCAGGAACACATCACAAGAGCTGCAGTTTTTGTCCAGCTTGTCCCTTGTCAGACTCACTCATATCTTTATGCTTGGCTATTTTTTGTGCTTCTAACACGTCAACTCTGAGGACAAAATGTTCACTTCCTCCCTAATATATCCCACCCACTAACAGGGGCCATGATAAAGAAATGCCTGATCGGTGTATATGCAGCACTGGACATTAGCGAAACTGCATCTGTATTACTGCAGATGTGTTACCATCGTCCCTTTGCATATCTGCCAACACGTGCTGTACACAAAGACTGATAATGTAATAATGATTTAATTTTGTCATCAGCTAATGTTGGCAGGCAAAAATGGGTATTGTGTGTCACGTCGTAGTTTTTCACGCTGTTCTGAGTGATAGCAGCTACAGCGCTATATGACATTTAACAACAAGAGAGAAAATCATTCTTTGTTGTGCAGGCTGGTGAGACGCGTGGACAGGATGGAGCACTCTATCGGCAGCATAGTGTCAAAGATCGATTCAGTGATTGTCAAGCTGGAAGTTATGGAGAGAGCTAATCTTAAAAGAAGAGACGTGGTGAGCAGGCTGCTGGATGGAGTCATGGAGGTGAGGTGTTAATATGTTATTAATAATAATAATGGATTGTGACTGAATTGCACCCTGCAGCTCCCCTCAGTTGAGTTTTAAAACTATTCTAGCTTTTGGGGTTATTAGGTATTTTTTATTGTTTGGTTCATCACTCTCAGAGACAGTCACTCCCTTGAACAGTGATGAACACTGTGGTGAACACTATCGAACATTTAGGATTTAAGCAAGAGTCTTTTTTTAAATACTTGCCTTACATTCAAGAAGAAGCTCAGAATGAGTTATTATAAGTTAACTGGATAAACTCATGAGATGAATACGTGTGGGTCGAGCTGACGTTAACATCGTTTGACATTTAATCTGTTTCCGTTTGTCAGGATGAACATCTGGGGCGGGACACAGACACACACAGGGAGCAGATGGAGAGGCTCGTCAGGGAGGAACTGGAGCGTTGGGAGTCCGATGATATGGTCTCACAGGTCAGCCACCCACAGCCGGCCACTCCTGTTGGCCCGCGGCCTCGCCCTTCCTCGTCCTTGTCCACCGACGGCCTCGACACAGGCGTGAATGGGAGCGGCCATGTGTGAAGACTTGGCATGCTGAACTCTGCAAAGAAACTTTATTGGATCCTAACTTAATATGTGGGTCTTTGTTTTGCAGCAGAATGTGCTAAAGCTCATGGAAGGTGTTTAACTTACTCGACATATTAGAGAGGAAGTCAAATGCACCTCACCTGGTATACACAAATGCACTGAAAGAGAGAGGCTGTCACATGCAAAGGGTCTTTACTCAGTCTCACGTATTATTTTGACAGATGACGAAAGGTAAACAAAACAGACAAGGTGCTGAGGAGCAGTGAAGGATTTAATCATTACACCACAGTATTACACACGCATGTACCAGCGAGCAAGTATATTCAGAATTCAGTGTATGATTTTAATATTACATGCTTTCGATCGCTGTATGCACAATTATTAGCATTTACACAAAAGGCCTTTCTATGAATAATAATGTTGCTGATTACTTTTTTCATCATTTTAATATGCAGTAGGTACAAGCGTGGCACTTCCTGTCACATTTACTCATCCTTCCGATGAATTAGCTTATCGTTTTATGATACATATTGTAACTTTAAACAAACTTCGATTTGGAGTGCATCCAGTGTTCATGGGAAACCCATGCATTATTTTTCCTGTGGCTTTTTTTTTTTTTAATCTGTTGTGCCAAATAAAGTGTTACCAAAATACATCAGGGGGACTTTACTTGGTTTTATCTCACTTTACAAGAAAACATATATATAAAAAGAGAGAGAAATCACATATTATTATATACAGTGTTACAGATGAGTCATTATTTCAAAGCAGAATCAAATAATAGACATACTGTCTACTGATCTGAACAGAAAATAAACTGCACCCACAAACTTCCCTGAGACTGGTTCTGTTGGAGGTTTCTTCCTGTTAAAAGGGAGTTTTTCCTTTCCACTGTCTCCAAGTGTTTCTCATAGACGGTAATGTGATTATTGGGTTTTCCTTGTATTATTTGTAGGTCTTTACCATACAAATTAAAGCGCTTTGGGGAAACTGTTGTTGTGATTTGGTGCTATATAAATAAAATTTCTGAAAACTGAAAAGTAGGCCAAAAGTCATTTTGGATTTGTCTAAGAACGAGAAAGTTTAGATGCAGCAGTTTTAGTACATTGACATTTATTTGCAAATGATGTTAAATTAAAAGATATTTTACACATTTTAAGGTTTTCAGTAACCAAAATTTGGTTTGTACTTTAAATTTTTTCCATATACACTGATTTAAAGTTACGCAAAAAGTCCTTTCTGTGAATGCTAATTTCCTAAGTTTCTAAGTTTCCCAAGAGCTATTTACTCTGGTATAAAATCTTAGCGCAAAATATATGTTTCTTATTTCAGGAGAATTTATATCATGGTTTTGGTGTGTGGTAACTACACTAAGGTTTATAACTGTATTAATAATAATTAATGCATTAATAATAATAATAAAAAAACACAAGACCAAAAGTTACATGAAAATCTTTATACATGGTATGAAAAAACTAACAGAGTATAAATGTATTACAGAGTTTTGCTTTGGAAAACAGATAAAGCCATGATGTAATGCTTCAATTGCAAATGATCAGCTTTTAATTATATTATGAAAAATTAATAGCACAATTAAATAAGTATAATTTGGAAACTTTAATCAAAACAACAACTGGGTTACAAAGGTATTGGGAAAAAGTCACAAACTGACAAATGCTGCAGAAGTAAATATTCATAAACAGCTTTGAAAGTTTACTTTGAGGCCAGTATACTTTTTAATTTCTACACTTTTTCACTTTGGAAAATTCACAATTTTCTCCTATAATTTGAAAATATACTGTCTAGTTTGTTTTGGACTCACAATTTTTTATACCCACAAAGATTTTATCCAGACTAAACGTATATAACAGTAAACAAAGGAACCAACAACTAGATTTTGATATTTTGGGAAACAGCCATACTTGCTTACTTGGTATACTGGTATACTTTTATATCTACACAATAAATACACACACTGGCATCTCCACTAGGTTGCTAGTACTGGGTTGGACCCCTTTTGCCTTCAGAGCTGCTTTAATTCTTTGTTGGGGAGATTTAAAAAAGAGCTGGACATTTTCCTCACAGACTGACATGATAGCATCACACAGCTGCTGCATATTTGTCAGCTCACATCAATCTCCCATTCCACCACATCCCAAATATAGTGTACTGGATTCAGATCTGCTGACTGTAGAGGTCATTCGAGCACAGTGAACTCCCTGTCATGTTAAAGAAACCAGTTTGAGAGGATTTGAGTTTTGTGATATGGTGTGTTATCCTGCCTGAAGCAGCCATCAGAAGATGGGTACACTGTGATCCAAAAGGGACAGGGTGAGCAACACAGGTAGGCTGTGATATGGTCTTCTGCTGCTGTAGTCCACCTGCTTCAAGGTTTGTCGTGTATTTACAGATGCTCTTCTGTACACTTTGATTTTAACAAGTTGGATATTGTTGAATGTCTGACCTCTGCGATCAAGAAGGCATTTTCACTCAGAGACCTGCTGCTCAATAGATATTTTCTATTTTTTCTGACTTTTTTCTGTAAACTCTAGAGATAGTTGTGTGTGGAAAATCCCAGTAGATCAGTAGCTTCAGAAACACTCAAACTTATCCATTTAGTACCAAAAACCATTTCATGTTCAAGTTAAATCACCTTTCCTCTATATTCTGATGCTCTGTTTGAACTTTAGCAGGTCATCTTGTTCATGTCTGCATGCATCAATGCATTGAGTCGCTACCACGTGATTGATTAGGACAACCTTAATCAGTATTTTTATTCATCTTTAGGCATGAAAAAAAGATTTTTGAACTTCATTTTTTAAACGTGTATTTTTCAAATAGTTTTTTACATGTCCGCTTAAGTGGACAACATCACCTTTAGAGTGAGTGGCAGGGTATGGAGTGACACATCAGTATCCAATGTAGTGGTTTATGTGCAAGTGTACCATCAACACTGATATGAATACAAGAAAACAGTGTTTGAATAGCTGTCCACTGTAGTGACCACTATGCGTAAAAGGGTTAATGAACAGCTGAACACAACACACAATAAGATTTTATGAGCTTTACAGGGAAACTAATGGTAAAAACGTGAACTCTAGAAAAGTTTAGCTGGCAGTTTTCGGCTGCTTTCAGCTTTTTATTTCAGCATTTGCACTTGTACTCTAACTTTCTTTTAGCTTCATTATATGCTAAAGATATGAGGGCAGTGTAAAATAAAACTAAACCCCCAATATATAAATGTAGCTTTAATTGTGCTATTTCTGAGCACAAGATCTATCAGTGCTGGTACATTAAAGTAAAAAACAAATAACGCATTAAGTAAATTTCTTGATGAAGCGAAGCTTCAGATAGGCAATGATGAGAAATATGATCATCATAACAGTCAAAGCTACATGATTCTCCCACAGACCCCAGGAGGTGTAGTCTATGCCCAGGTACTCCAGATACTGCTCTCCTGTGCATCTGAAATGAGGCATGTTCAAACTGGTCAGATATTAGAGCCACAATACAACATGTTGTTAACCAGTAAGACAGAACTGGATCAATTACTCACGTCTGGCCAGCTGTTTTCCCAGTGCAGTTGGCTGTCATAGCTGACATGTTGCTGTTTCGGATTACAACCTCTTCGCAGAACCTCAGACCCACAAATTCGTTTATCTTCAAGGCCTGAACAAAGACAGCAAGTGAGGCAGAGCAGTAAAACCTTAGCAGAACAATTTAAATACAATATGGTGCGTTTGGCAGATCATTTGTTCCATTTTAAAACAATAAATGTAATGTAGCTATTCTCTTTTGGGTCTTAACTCCCTTTTCACGTATATGTTGCCATATAAAGTAACTTCCTGTTTTATTTTTAAAGTCTCTTGTCTCTTACATGCTGTCTTTAGCTGTGCTTGTGGTCAGTTGGTCCCTAGTTTGTTGGCCTTAATCCTCTCCTTTGAGTTTGGCTCCATCTTCAAACATGACAGTTACTGTACATGGGGTTTTTAAAGTGCATTATCAGTAGGCTATCCACTTGGTCGTGTATGTTTGGTATAACGTGCAGCACCCAACAGTTAAAATCAGAGAAGTCTGTTTAAGTCTATGCATTCAGCCATCTAACATCAAGTTTAGAGTCCAGTTCAGGTCCAACCCCAGTTCAATAAAAACACACTTACAGACAATTAAAACTAAAACTGCTAAAACATATATGTGAAGGAGGTTGTCTGTGATATGTATTTATTTCATTGAGGTGATAACCTCTGTCTGAATTTTGAATTGTTTCTGCTACTTTCTCTATATATCTGCATCTTCTGCTGTCAAAACCTTTAATGCTGACTTACTGCAAGACCATAACGAGGAATACTAAAGTACTTCAGCCAAGCCAACCAGTCTTTGGTGCTGGGTAGATTCACCAGGAGTCCTGAAAAAATCTAGAAGACACAAAGTCAGTTTAGATGTCTTTTTTCTGGAGGGTAGAGCTGACATAACACGACTTACAAACACATCTAAATGTTTCAAAGTCCAGATGCAGGATGTTATTAGTCTCACGGGAGCTTTTACTATCAGACAGTAAAACATAGATGAATAACTGTCTATTGGTCATTATAATATACGGATAATATAATATATCTGTGTTGCTTTTAGAGACTTAGTCAGATATAGATTCAATAGTCAATGTTTTCTGGGAAATTTTGCTATTGATTATGAAATCAATCAACAATCATTTATAATGCACTTACTGGCCACTTCATTAGGCATTGCCGTTCTTATACTTAATTTGTCAACCCTGTAGTAGCAACTTGGTGCATTTAAGCAAGTACACAAGGTCAAGAAGACCTGCTGAAGTTCAAACTGAGCATCAGAATGGGAAAGAAAGGTGATTGAAGTGAATTTTTACCCACACAGCAATCTCAAAAAGTAAAAGCAGGCAACAGTAACCAACTCGTGACAGTCAAAGTGTGCAGAAGAGCATCTCTGAATGCACAACACATCAAACCTTGAATAAGACCACACCTCAGCATAGCCGAGGATTGTTGCTGACCATCTCCATCCATTTATAACTACATCTGATGTTAAAGTGACCAGGGAGTTTATGTCATCAGTGAGTCTTCTGTTTAAAATGTTTCATTTCTTTTTTTTAAAAACCCTAAAGCTACCTAAAACAAAAAACGTAGATGTTATATTTACTCCTTCTCCCTTCCAACTTATTTATGTGGGTCATGGGGTTGCTGTATCTCTTACCATCATGAAGACAAAGGTGATGGTCATGAGGATGTTGGCAAGAGCCACGACACTCTGGTCAGCTGAGATGGCCATGGTCATGGCTGTGGCTGTGTAGGCCACCAGAGTCACCGTCAGCATGAAGACAAAAAAGGCTTCTGCTGTGGATTTGAGCCCTGGTTGGACACACAGTTTTGTGCGCTTTTACACACTGATGTCTTTTCTTTTTTTTTTAATTTAAATGCAAAAATTAAAATAGTTAAATAGATAAAAGTCTCACCAATCAAAAAATAGACAACACAGCTGAAGATAACAGAGGTGACGGTGCGCAGAGCGATATCAGACAGGATCTTAGAAAGGAAGTAGACAGACACTCTGTAGTAGCCACTGATGTACTCGTGCCTGTCACAAGAGAAACACATAAAGCAACAGTTAAATCTAGAGTCACACACACACGTATACGGCGTCCTGATGGAGAACTTACACGAAGAGTTTCCTCTCAGTGATGAAGAGCTCGGCTGCAGACACAGTACTGAAACACTGGTTGGTAGTGATGAAGAAGAGGGCGCCCATCCTGGAGCAATCAGAAAAGCAAAAGTGTTTTTCTTTGTACGTATTATTGTAGGGTCTACCTTGGAATATGAAGTGCTTTGAGGCAACTGTTTTTGTAATTTGGTGCTGTATAAATAAAGTTGAAATTGGAACCTCTCGGACAGAACAACACTTAAAGTGCACGCTATACTCAAAAAGAGACTGCACAGATAAGACCTGTATAGGATGCTTGCCAGGAAAAGTCTTAGAAAAAAAATAACATGAGATTCCAACCTGTCAATCAACACAGAAGCAAAGACACAGCTCTGTGCAAAAGTCTTGAGCCACTCCTCATTTCCTTATATTTTGCCTTCAAAGAGCCAGAGTTTTTTTTTTTTTTTCAATATATTTTTATTGATTTTATAATTGAGCAGCATACAATAATCACCTTCAAAAGAACACAATAGAAGGTGGACGGCAAGTCAACAAGGTGGTAATACAGCATACATAAATGTTAAGACAGAGTATATTTCACCTAAGTTTATCCATCAGGCTAATGACTGGTTGCCAAATCTTATAAAACACACTCTCTCGGTTAGACAAGGTAAACCTGATTTTCTCCAGATGGAGTACATTTCCAAATTCTCTCAACCACATATCGAAGGTAGGAGGTTTAGCAGACAGAGTAGTCATTGACACAACCTGCGTCTCTGTCTTGTCCCTTGCCCATCCCGGTTCAGACACCCCGAATAATGCTGCAAAGGGGGTACATGGGACCTCCCTGCCAATGGCTTTGGTCATAAAATCAAACAAATGATTCCAAAAAAGCTGTAGTTTTTGGCATTGAAAGAAAAGGTGAGATAAAGTTCCTCGACCACTTGAACACTTAACACAGAGGGCTGAAACGTTCTTATATATTTTTTCCACTTTAGTGGGAGAAAAATGCAACCTATACACAACCTTAAATTGGATCAGACAATGTCTAGCATTTATAGAACTACAATATATATTCTTAATGCACTCTTGCCAAAGATCATCAGTAACATCCACCCCCAGTTCTTCCTGCCACTGCTCCCTAAAAGTATCAGATGAAGGACTGTATATATCTAGTAAGGCCCTGTAAAAGCGAGACACAGCACCTCTAGTGTAGGGCTCAACTGACATGAAGCTGTCAAGCACTGAGTTTCGAGGAAAAGAGCCAGAGTTTCTTGAGCAACAGTTCTCCAGGTCTTCTGAAGGTCTTTCAGAAAGCCTGGGGAACTATTGGAGCCCGGACTTCGTCATTATGATGTTGACAGAGAACAGAACAAAAGCCAGCCAACATCCAAAGAAGACCTTTGAATGTCCGTCAAGAAGCCCGGAGAACTATCCCCAAAGATAACTTAAAGAAATGGTAAGAAAGCTTGCCTAAGAGAGTTCAGGCTGTGTAGAAGAATAATGGTAGTCAGACCAAATATTGAGTTTTCAGTATGTGGAATTGTACAAAAACAGTAAAATCAGACATGTTCAGAGCAGAATAAAGACTAAAGATCTTACATACTGTAACGTGACCTTTGAAAACTTGAAAATGTTTGCAGTAGTTTGTCACTGATGTCCTGAGCACAGACTCCCAATCTGAGCAATGTAAGCTCATACACACATAAACTAAAGTTTAAAAGCATTTGTTTTCTGGGTTTTTTCCCTCACTGCTGATTTTCCTACGCTGACTGTTGATGCTGATTGTTGTTGCCCCACTATTAGCCCCTACACCAAGCGAAGATGAAGGAAGGGTGAGAAACTTGAGACATTTAAGCCACGTACGGGCTGTCTGCCATTCTGCATGTGCACTGACCTTGAATATAATCACATTAGGTCCCTGTACACTACTGAAAGGAAAAAGGGAGACCACTGATGTCTCTGATGGGCTTCGCTGGACTTGCGAGTACCAGGTTGTGCCCAATAAAAAACGGTAAGAGGATTAACCGAGCGGGAATTACCTTTCACACTTTTTCTCCAGAAGCGGTCACTGACCTGAACATTTATGGGGAAACATGTTGCTTTTAGCATGTAAACGCATAGTATTAAAAAAGAAAAACAAAACAACCTAAAATGAAACAATAAAAGAAGTCCAGTTTAAAACAACGACTTACTAATAAAAGTAAATGCTACTAAAGCTATTAATTTAAACATTTGCCCATCCTATATAGATTTTTTGTAGTTGCAGCGCATTAAAGAGAGAAAGAAAGAGTTTTGGGGTTTACATATTGTGGAAAACATCATCTATAAAATATGTAGAGTCCAAACAATTAATAAATTGCTTATTAGTAATTTTCCTCACGAATGCTGCTGGATTCGCTCAGTTCGCTGACACGAGGCACACACAAGAAATCTGGAAAGAGGGAAGCAAAGACACACTGTGTCTTCAGGTGAAGTACCATGCTAAAGAAAGACACTCTACAAACTGGCAACCCAAATGTTATTTTACAGGCTTAAGCGATCAACGAAGCATTACCAAACCAAGCCATGAATATAGCTTAAACATTTTATGACTGAGTGGTCATGTTAGCTGACTGGTTTGTAGTCTTAAATTAACCTTTTACAAGTGTATTAAACCCATATCTGAACCACATCGCTGCGTCTCACACCCCGACTATGGAGGCGAAGGACTTTTTCGAGCATTTTTTAAGCTGCACTGTTCACTCACACATGCCAACATTTCCTCTAAATCAGATGGTTTATGGCATAACTGCAAGACCAGATGGGGAAGTAGCAGTCATACTGCAGTAAGGCTGTGTTAACAGTTAATAAAAACATCTATTTTATAAGAGTATGTTGAGGCATTTATTGGCCTGCGGACAACGAGAGTCAAAAGGAATTTTGCTGTGTGAGCTTTACATTATTGCATGCATTTCATGTAGTGCCATATATATTAAACCAGCTAAATTACACCCATGTAATAAGTATTATAAGTGAGAGCGATTAGCTGATTAGCTGCTTTGGCATTTAGACAATAGGAATCCTTTAAATAAACAAATAACACACAACATTAAAATGATCAAAGTACAAATTATTTAGCCATGAAGATGTTTGGTTTTTTTTTTGGAGATGACAGCAGGACAGTCACATTACATACTCAGAACATTTTGTAAAATATTATTACGTGGCTGACTGTTGAGAGCAGTTCTCTCACCTGTTCTGAATACCACTCTGATCATCTTTGACCCCAAAGAAAATGGCTCCCACGATGAGAGCGAGGAAAACGTTGACTCCCAGCTGCGTAAGAGATTTAGACAACGTGATGACTTCTGTGCCTACAACATACACATTCATTATGTTGTTATATAAAAAACTTAAAACCTCCTGAAGTCCAGTTTAATCCAAACTTACCAGTTTGTGTTTATGGAAAAACTAAATTCAACTTTTGGGGGTAAAAAACAAAACAAAAACATGGGTTCAAAGGACTAAAGTGAGCAGAAAATGCTAAGGTTATGTCCTCCTGAATTGATCGTGGGGTGAGATGACTGAATGGAGGGGGAAAAAAGGTGAAAGCAAGACATGTTTTAAGCTGAAACTATTTACAGGTTATGACAGGACTAAGCGGTTCCCAGGGTGAAGGGATAAGCCAGTAAGGTTGAGCCTTTTTCACCTCATTCCCCTCAGTCCCTCATGTGGAAGCTGGGCAGCGGCGGGATAGGTCATGATGCCATCATGTGATGACTCCCACACAGGGGCCAAGGGGCTTTGGCTAGATATGATATCAGTTCATATTCAGGCCCAAAGAGGCAGGAGTGGGGTCACAACAGTCACCAAAGCTGATTACAGCACCCATGCTACCAAGGAACCTTCTCGAAGGATTATTTTTGACTTATTTAGGACCAATTAGCTGTTAATAATTCTTAAAGTGAGGAGACTTCTGACAGCATTGTGCCGCCATGGGTCGACTAATGAGGGCATAAAGCTGACCCCTCTAACACGCTGCATATCCTGCTCACGATGATGGGGCCAATGCAACGTACACTGTTAAAAAAAAATCTTAAAAAAACGGTATTATTCCGGCAGCTGGGGCGCCCAAATACTACCGTAAAATAACAGAAAATAATTTCCTCATAAAAATACGGTTATTTCCAGTAATGACAATACAGTTTGTTGCGCTAATTTTACATTGGATCTTGCCATTTCAAGTGATCTTAAACATTAAATTAGGAACATGTTAATGTGATTAAACAATGAAATTATCTATAAATAGGAAAAAAAAAAAAAAAAATCCTAAAAAAACAGTAATATTCCAGCAGCTGGGGTGCCAAAATACTACCGTAAAATAACAGAAAATAACTTTCTCATGAAAATACAGTTATTTTCAGTAATGAAAATAGAGTTTGTTGCGCTCATTTTACATGGGATTCTGCCTTTTCCAAGTGCTTTTAGACATTAAATTAGGAACATTTTAACGTGATCAAACAATGAAATTACCTATAAACAAGGTCGATGAATGTGGCAATATGAATCATAATACGTAAATGTACAGAAATATACAGTTAACAGTTGGTTTAAATAATAATGGATTGCATGCCCTGGGACAGAGGCGAGGCTGCCATATCGCACCATCGGCCCCTCTGGCCATCACCAGTAGGTGAAGAGTCTTGACTAATACCGAGAGTGTCCGAGCCGGGGATCGAACCGGCAACCTTCTGATCACAAGGCGAACTGCCAACTCTTGAGCCACGATCGCCCTAAATAGCAATGATAACAATACTTATGTGATGTAACACAAGCTTATAGGGATCATGTTATATGCTTTTCCATGGCATTACATTTGAATTCAACAGTTCGATCTTTCAAATAACGGACAGATATTTGTGAAATCATGATACATTTGTGAATGTATTTTAACAATCTAAATATGCATATGTACAGACAGATACATTTAATAATCATGAAAATGATGTTTTATTACATTACAGTGATTTAACGTTAATTTACATTTGAAATGTCTATCACAGTCTATTTACGTAACTTTAATGATATTCTAGAAGAACAGAACAAAACTGTAAAACGCACAGTAAAATACTTTTATATTAGGATTTTTTCCTACAGTGCAGCCATACCTGCGACCTTGTGGTTGTTAGTTCACATTCATTGGCCGATGCTTAGCGTCATGTTATTATGTGTCCCAACATCCAATGGCATGTCCCATTGTTTTCATGGCCACACCCTCACCCCAGGTGCAGAGGCCTATTTCTGTTCAGGAATGTTGTGAATACTTTGAGATTTATATTAATTGCAATTCCTACCTCTACATTTATTTTTTAAAATATATAATTAGCACAGCGTGGCCGTGCAATGTTTTGTATGTTTTTTTTAGTTTTTATTCCTATTAATTATATTTTCACTTGTTACCTCTGAATTATTGAATCAGACCTAGATGACATGAAATTTTCAGCACAATTATAATTCAAATACTCCTTTAATTATTGATTATTCTCATTAATTTTTGATCATTTTATATATTTTTCCATAGTATTACATTTGAATTTAACAGATCCTTCTCTCACATAACAGACAAATATTTGTGAAATTATGATACATTTCTGAATGTATTTTTACAATCTAAATATGCATATGTACAAAAAATATATTTAAAAAACAAGCAAATTGTGTTTTACTCTATTTACAGTGATGTTATGTTATTTTACCTTTGACATGTAAAATCACAGTCTACTTATGTAAATTTAATGATATTCTAGAAAGACAGTACAAAAATGTAAAAATTACAGTAAGATACTTTGACATTACTATTTTTTGGAACAGTGTATGCTTTTATTTTTAAACATACTTAAGTTTAAACCTGTCACTAATTAACTATTTAAAGTTACCAATATAGCTACAAAAAAGTTGGTAAAAATCTTCACCAGCTAATGAGCTTCATGTTCAGCTGACAGACACGAGAGTGGCACTGACCGACGTCTGAAAGTCGAACGCGTGCCCTAAAAGACGATGGTGTACGTGCTTACCTGGGCCACAGATGTTTGGGGGTTCAACATGAGGTTCTGAAATGTTCTGTGAAGGACCCATCGTAGCTGGTGAAAGAACGAGCTGTTGTAGGTGATGGTGCGGGACTTTGGGAGGGACCCACAGCGCTTATCTTTAACAATGCGTTCCAGTTCGGCTCGTGTGTTGCTGGAGTAACTGCTGTTCCTGTACTCATCCACCAGGCGCTCCTCGATGCTCTGCCTGGAGCTACTGAGCTCCTCGAAGTCCAAATCTGTTCACAAATACAAAAAAAACCACTCAGTTATATTTTATTTTTATAGCACCAATTCACTCGCTTTATATACAGATTTGACTCTAGAATAGAGTTAATAGTCGACTATGTACACCCCACGATTCAACAGCTTGTAGAACCACCTATAGCAGCCACGACTTCAGCTGTTTTCTACATGACTTTATCAAACTCTGCCATGGATGTGAAGGAATCCCTGATTTTTTTCTGCTTACGTTTTCACGTGAAATTTTTTCACTTGCAGAAAATGTTAACAAAAATTAAGGCGTTATGAGGTCCAGTAAAAACCATCTGTCTTACTGTTTTACTCCGTCAACTCTAATTTGTGCGTTTGACATGTTGTTCCAATCACTATAAATGTCAAATTTAAAACACTTTAAAAAACCTGTTAATAAAAAGTTCCAGGTAAAAATACTGTATCTTCTTTATTGTATCGTACCTTTTTGTGGATGTTGCAAAATCAAAGAAAAATGCAAAGAAATGAGCACATTTGCACAGGATATGTTTGTTTGTTGTTATTCTATTAAACCAGGAGATGTGATACAAGCTTGACTGAATATTCATGGATGGTTAATTATGCCGCTACCTTCAGAGCCGTGCACTTTGGTCATTGCTGTGGCGGTGAAGTCTCCGTTAATCACATCCAAAAAGAAGTCAGCTGGGTTGTTGTGGGCCTCGCAGGCATAGCCTTGAACACAAATCACAATGTTGCAGCTCAATATCAAAGCAAATCCTACACATATAGTGACCCTGCAGCTTTTTTAGAAGCTGCACATCCATCTACATTTATTTACTTCATAAATTAAAGAAAACTGTAAAGAAGTGTCTTGTGATGTTACTGTTTAGTCAGTGTAATCACCGATGTTGGCAAAGTAGTCCAAAGTGTTTGGTGCTGGTCCGTGGTACACCATTTTACCACCGACCAACAGTGTGAGAGTGTCAAACAGTCTGTAGATGGAGTAGCGAGGTTGGTGGATGGACATAATTATGGTTCTACCATGACTGGCCATTCTGAAAAGACACATAACACAGTAAAAATCACAATAAATTGATGTAAATAAAGTAGAAGCAAACAGCAGCAATTTTCCTGCTTTAATTCTCCTATGTAAAATGATAAGCTTCTGTTTAAAGTTAACCAAACTCCAAAATTTAGCTTGAAACACTTTTAAAAATCCTTTAAAACCCAGAAGCTCAAGATTTTACTTTATTTTAAAGAAATCTGAGAAATTAGAGATAGTCCGGGTTTTCTCACCTTTTCAGCAGGAGCAGGACAGAGTTAGCAGTGCTTGCGTCTAGCCCGGTGGTCGGTTCATCCAGAAATAGGACAGCAGGATCGATGATCAGCTCCATGCCGATGTTTGTCCTCTTTCTCTCTCCTCCCGAGATTCCTCGGGTCATCTGCGTGCCCACCTGAGGAACAAAAAAAACACCAACAAAACACAACGGGAATCGCTGAAAACGCGCTTCATCTGCCGGGGCAGGCTGCTTGTTAGAGGACAGGTGAGTGACAGGCTGTGATTATCTGCAGCACCTTGGAGTCAGCCACTTCGGTGAGACCCAGTTCTTTAATGAGGTGATTGACTCGAGCCTCCTTCTCGACCTGAGGCACGGAGACGTGCAGTCGCAGAGCCGCAGAAAAACGCAGATTCTCCCTCACGGTCAGGGTGCCCATGACCACATCTTCCTAGCAGGGAGACGAAAGCTTGATCAAAGGTGACAAACTGAGAAGCTATTTTGCAGTTATCATTTCCACAAATCCTTAAGGGAAACAACCAGAAACAAGACGGAGTTCAGAACACTGCCTCACTGCAAGAAGGAGTGAACCTCAGCAGGGTTTGCAGGTTTTTCTGGGAGGTTTTTCTAAGCCTGGCTGTCTTCTTTAACACACTTTAACACTTGCACAAAATATTTCTCATTTCAAGAGTTTCTTCTTAAAAGAGGTCTAACACAAACAATCTCAGCACTATGTTTAATGTTTAAGGGCCAACCTCTGTGTGTTAAGTTGGTTTTACACCCTACAACATTTGCTTTGCTCTCAGACGCAGAGTCTAAGAGAAAATCAAAACTCTCAGCTTTTTCTGCATGAAAGCTTAAAGAAACCAGTCGATCCATACGCTGTTTAATTGAAAGGATTTATTTTAATGTTAACATATATTTATCTGTCCTATCCACAATTTTTCCAATTTAACATTTTACAAAAAAGCTGAATTACAGTCTTTTTTTACTTGTGCTCCTAAACAGAAAAATTCTTTTTTGCGATTGACGCTCAATTAATTCCTGACTTCTCAGAGACGACTAGAGTGCCGGCTCAAATTTGGGTATAAAATGTAAATTCAGCTGTTATTTACCTGATAAATAGTAACATAATTTGTAGTTTTGAACAAATTTTTGATAGATTTCTAAAATATTTGTGCTTTCTTGTTTTTGTGGCAGGTGGTATCAAGCATTTGTTAAGCACTGTACATTTATCAAATAAATATATTTCAAAACATAATATCACTATATCCATATCAGTGCATCTGAGTGGATATAAAAGGGTTAATATGGGTTATTTAAAGAAATACAAATTTACCTGGACGACATAGCCAGAGAGGCACTTAAAGTTTGGAGGCTGTGGGGCTCCATCAATGAGAACTTCCCCCGAGAGACCTGCGGGATCCTTCCTCGCAGCCAGAATATCCAAGAATCTCAAAGACAAAGAGCAAAGAAAAATTCTAAAGATATCCAAAACAAAAATTAAGGTAATTATTTCAAGATTATATACAATTAGGTCCATAAGTATTCAGACAATGTCATTTGAATTCAACGGGCCTAAAAATATCACATTAACTGTTTAGGAATTGCAGGCCTTGTTATGCATAAATACCCCATTTTTAAAGGTTCAAAAATAATCAACAAGACGTTTTGTGGCTAGGTGAGGCTCTTTCCCTCATAATTTCAACTGACAAATGAAGCAGACGTAATATCTGAAGTCAGCTCAAAGTATTATGAGCTGACAAAAGGTTAGAAGGTTTTTTTTTACTCAGAAGTACCACTGCAGGTATTCTTTTGTGCATTAGCAACAAAAACGTAATTTGAGCCTGAGAGGGTTAAAAAAAATCATGGTTCAAGCTTTACAGGGTTAAGAGCGGCCAAATGAAACACTTGGTTGGTTCCTAAAAACAATGAATCCACTGCCCAGTATTATGACGACTAAAGTGCTGAATTAGTTCTATGGGTCACCGCATCTAACCAAGTGAAGAGCACTATGATCAAGAGATGCCTTCATGAATACAGAGCGTTTACTACAAGGTGCAAACCTCTGGTTACACATCTACACGAGCTCGCACAGTTCAGGAAAAAAACCTTGGAAAAATGAAACCAAGATGAACGCGTACCAGTATGAACAGAAGAGAAGACAATGGTGAAGGAGAGAAAATGCTCATGATCCAAAGCACAACCCACCCTCTGTCAAACATGTCAGATGGCTGTTCACAGCAAATGCAATACTTACTTGTACTGCTTGTATTACTGTTTGTTTAATCACATATTGATTAAGTGATTTATACTGTAATAAGAGAGTAATACAATGCTTTATAGACCTAACTGTATTTTTGTAAACTGAAGTGGTACTCACGAAGATTTTCCACTTCCAGTAGGTCCAAGTATAGCATTCAGACCAGGTCTCATAATCCCACTGCGAGACAGTGACACAGGCAAAAAGTGAGTGTAATGATTTAATAATGAAAAAAGAAACTCAAATACTGGGACACATATTTGCTTATGTTTCCAATTATAAATGTTTTTCCTTAGATTTTTATGCCACTGTATTGGTTTTATGCCACAGACACAAAGCATGTGAATCAAAGTAGTTAATATGGTCCTTAGACACATGCTGAAATGCAGCACTTTTATTAAATGAATCATCCCTCCTAATCCCATTTAAAGTAATATTCATGAATGGATTTTACAGCAAATACAGATATCATATCATTTAAAAAAAAAAAAAAATGTAACAATTTAAAGAACTTCAGAGACTTCAGAAAGCACGGAGTGAGTCAGTGATTTAAAACAGAGTTGAAGACTGAATTAAGGTCTGGCGGTGGATCACGTGACGCTGTTTAATTCGTTTCCCTGGCAGACTGCTCTTTAGTGCATTTGAGAGATTATATGCAAGAAACCATGCTTAATATCATATAATTAACACTGTGGCAGGAAAAAGGTTCCGCCTAAAAAAAACTTGTGTGAAATGATTCATTCTTCCATGGGAAACGTCAGCTGTATTTAATACCATCAGAAAGGAACTGCAAGGGTCTATTCACTATTGTCCCACTTTGTACTGGACTGACATGAAAAACAAAAGAAAAAAAGCAAGACGACACCCCCCAAAATTATAAGAAATCTAAAACAATCAGTGCAATAAAATTCAAAAGGATTCATTTGGCATTTTTTCTGAAATTCAACAAAGTAAAAATCATAAGATTTCTACTGTTTAATGGGGTTCTGTGCATGTTCAGCTAGCTTAAGCAGAGGGGAATTTTTTTTATTTTTTTTTAAACAGACTATTAAATGTTTTACAGGTTTTCTGCTGCACTTATCAAGTGAGCAAATCATAGCTCTGCAGGTTAATATCTGTAAATTCTGTAAATTCATGTGCAAGTAGTGTGTGAGTGATGAGAAAACGGAGGAAAGCGAGTGAGAAGGTGACAGAGCGGAGAAAGACAAAGAGACTGACTTGAGGTCCACCAGTATTTCCTTGGAGAGGATCTTTCTTTTGCAGAGGAAGCCGCTCTGCTGCTGCACTTTGTACTGGATGCTGTGGAAGCTCACGGTGGAACCGCACCGCTGTTTCTTCCCGTCCACGCCCGTGCCGACCTTTGACACGGCCATCCCGTTAGTACCGATGTCTTCTATCATTGCAATGTTGATGTGACTGGTTTTCTCCATCATCCTCTGCTGCAACCAAAAACACAGAATTTTGTACATGAAAGAGAAACGCTGTTACTTTACTAAAGGCACAGACTGATCGGTCTGGTGATAAGGATCGCTTTGAAGTGGTGTTAAGGTTTCCACCTTTTGAATACTTGCTGCATGCAAATCACTTTTTGAAGCAATAATCCTAAAGTCAGCATAGTTATCAGCTGTTTTAACCATCCTGAGAGTCTCATTTAAATAATAAACACTTGCCAAAGTTGTAAACAACAAGATAGTAACTAAATATTCATTGCCAAAGGAGGCATTAGCTCTAAATTTTATAAAGCAAAAAAAGATCAACACGTGGACACACTTCTAATCTACTCTAATCTAATTTAATTTTGAAGTTGTAAGTTTAAATGCAGATTAAGGCTGGTATTCTATGGCTTCGAAGGGATTAACTGATAAGGATAAATAAATACAACAAATAAAAATCCTGGAATTTAAGGAACAGTGGATTTTTCACTGCATCACTCGGGGATGACATGCTGGACAACATTGTAAGCTTAATATTTCTAAACTCATTCATGAGGGTGCTCGACTCAAAGGACATGTCCACTATTTATTTTAATTTGTATTAATTTAGAGGACTAAAGATGTACTTAAACGTATTGATGTGCTTTATTATTATTATTATTATTATTGGGAACAAAGTACAGTTTTTAAATCCACACGTTGTTTCTGTGGCACGCGCTGCTCTTTATAACAGTGTTTTGTGTTTGAGCTCACGTGTTAAAGGAAGAAAAAAAAAACACAGCAGGTATATGAGAGGACAAGAATATTATAGCTATGTAAAACACGTGACCTCGGTGATTTACACTCCATGGGTTAAACCTGCCTGAGATAAAATTAAGGGACTATTTCTTCTTGCGCCAATGCTAAAGCAAAGCAGCAGCAACTCGTGATTTCTTGTAGACGTTAATAAATAAAATATGATTGAGGAGCTGCTGAAATCAACAGAGAGAGGAGAGAAAATCTTTGTAGTTGTGACTTACCGGGCGGCGAGGATGTGAGAGGGCTGCTGCTGCAGACTGATGGCCAGCGGCAGCTCACCCACAAGGGTCAACCCCACTCAGGCTGGGGGAGGGAGGTGAGGCCCATCACATTTTTCACAGCTGCTCCTTTTTCTTTTCTTTTTTTTTTCGTTTTATTGTATTATTCATGCAAAAGTTAGCCAGATAACGTCACTTTAAATCAAAGCCCTTTTTAAAATTATGCCACTTATAATACATCAGCTTATCCCCCTTTTCCACCAGAGTTACTGGTTTCTTCCAGGAGTTGCAATATAATGAAATCTGCATCTGGCAATCTGTTGTTTAGCCACCCACTACTGTATGGGGTTACACATGAGTGCTGAAGGTCAGAACTTAATAGATTGTAGCTGAAGTAGTTAGTAGAGCATCTATCCCCTTTTAAAATGTGTAGAAATACAGTTTAATAGTTCCGGACACTTAATTCCAGGGGTGACTGACAGATACACAGCTTACAGATCTTTAGGGTGTGGGAATTTAAATGTTAATGTATAATTCCATTGAAGTTTGCATACCTGGCTCATTTTACACAAACTTTGACGTCAGTCAAATTAATTAAATACGTGTGGCTAACTTTAGTTCGTCACAAGAGAGTATATCTACCTGTGGCATCCTGGTGAAGTAGATGTACTGCAGTAACTTTGTGTTTGTGATACTAAAGCCCAGAGTGTGACTGTGAATGCTGGATTCCGATGCCTGTGTGTAAAAGAAAATTTATATCTGTGTCTTCATGCAACTCTTGACTAAACAGGATCAGGTTTCACAGGAGAGCATAATGGATTTATTGCACAACATATAGTCTCTGTTAGGTTGCATTAGATTGCAACGGTGTGATGCTGCGTCCGGAGTTCGAAAGAGTCTGCATGTGTGCATTAGTGTGCCTATCAATTTTCAACATAAGTGCTTTAGGAAAACAGCCTTATGTAACTTCTTTGGTGTCACAGAGTAACTCTACTCTGTGGAAGCTTCCACCTAAAGACGTCTACTGCATTCATGTACAGAAGGCAGAGATGGAAAACGACTCGGGAACCCACGACAAGGAAAGATGTGAAACAATGGCTGACACCTGCAATCCCACTCAGTGCTTCTTGCCGTGGATTCTGTGGTGGATCCATTGGATCAGTGTCAGAACAAACATTAACTTTGAGTTCTGTCTCCCCTTGGTGGCCTTGGGAGAAATCTCACAGTGGCTCAGAATATTCTCTGAGTATCTCCATGCTGTGGTCATGTATGCTTGTGGCACATGGCACTTTTCACGTAGATCTGAGATGGCTGCTTTCTGACTTACTTTTAAAGTCTTAAACAATATGTCATTCATCTATTTAGTCAAGCGCTCAACCTATATAACTCCAAAACATGTAGCCAGATGCTCTCAGTGCAACCGAAGTCTCGATTCCGTCTCAGGTGCAGACCCTAGACTAATGCAATAACCTGCCACTTGATATTTGTACTGTCTTTTATGCAGTCTTTTAAATCCAGCCTTTCAAACCTAGGCTTTTAATTGAAGTTCAAAGTCAAGTTCAAGTCCCATCAGGCTTTTTATGCTGTGTTCCCCTTTATTATCTTGTTTTATTCAAATATATATTTGTTTGATTTTGTTTTATTGATCATGTGGTTTTAAGCCAACCCGTAAAGCACTTTAAAAAGCAACAAGGCTGACCAAAGTGCTGTAGAAATCAAACGGACATTGACCACAACTGAGTGAATGTCTAGTTTTGTCTAGTTCTCCATTTACATTTGGAAATTTCTTGAATTTGTTTTGATGATAAACAGGAAGTTTTTTTATTATTCGTTTGTCAGGTTGTTTCCCCAACAACTTAAAGCAGTTTGAATCTACGCAATCAATCTAGATAAAAATGAGATTTTTTTGTGTTAACTGAACAAAGAAATTGTGTTCTTGTCTGATCACAATTAAGATTTCATTATTATTACGTATACCTGTTATTTAGTTTGTCAAGTAGGTGGAGCAGAGCTTCATAACTCTGGACTCAATTAAGGTGTCCAAGACTTATTTTTCAGACACCTGCCTTCTTTAATTTATCAAATTCTTCCATAAAATTTGTAATTTTCTCACTAAAGATGACCAAGTTTGAGCTCGTTGGCAATGTTTTTTTTTTGTTTTTTTTTTAAAAAGTAAAGCAAATCTGGAATATATGTAGACATAATGCAAAAATAAATATTTTAAAAAATATCAATGTTTTCTTATCTGTTTGAAGTGGCATGTAAACAGCTCTGTTGATGTAAATCTTTTACTGTATGGACAAAAGCATTGGATCACCTACACGAGGATAACAACACGTCCATGTTACAAAGAAAACGGTTTCTAAATGTATCGTTTTTTTTATTGAAAGTGTCACAAGCCGTTTAGACCGAGAGTACAGTACTGTGACAGTACAGTGTCGTTCAAACGGTCACATTTGGGTCCCAGGTGCAGATCCAACACCACAATGATTATATTTCAGAGGCAGTGCAACAAAGTACAGTAAAATACTGAACACAAGGTTAGAGACTAACTCTGACAGAAGGCTTGTTAACTATTTTGAAAATCATACACACAAGCGCCTTTATAATATCCAAAGTCCTGTTAGATACAAGAATAAGGGAGAGAAAATATATTTACATGAACATTTACAAGATGACAGTTTATACAACATTAGGAACTCACAGATAAAATAATGCTGATAAATATGACGTGCTGTATTTCTTTAGCCTTAACAAGGACAAAATAAAAGATCACACCACCAGTGAACAAAAACAGTTCAGCTCAACGGATTAAGTCTGAAAACACATCCACTCACATTAGGTCAGCCAACACGACTTGAGCAGCTTAGTCACACCTATAGCCTGCAGAGACTGGTTACATTGTTTCAGTTTAAGCAAACATTCACATTGTCATACATGGCTCTTAGCTAAACAATTCTCTAGTGTTGCATTAGGTGTGCTTTGTTGTGTCTGACTGACACACAACGGTGGAAAACCAAAAATAACGCCACGTTACTCACACCACAGGTCCGTGTCTAAAGACCTGCATGTGTAGAATATTCTGATGTGCCAAACGTAGCTGAGATACACACACAGATGATTATTTACAGAACAGAAACAGTATGTTTCAGTACCTCAAACACTTTTAAGTCCCCTTTAAAGGACCTGTTGCAAATCAAGCAAGCCTGGCAAAGAAACATAAAATTTCATTTTTATTCCTACATAAATACCAAGTTCAGTCACCAAAATGCTGTTCAGGCAGCTCTGTTCAAAACTTTTACATCTTTTAAGATTGTCCAAGTCTTCCAATAATTTCTGCGGCTCTTTAAGAATTTTTTTTCCTTTAAATATAAAGGAAATTTTAAAGTGTTGGTTTGCAACTAAATGTACAAGAAAAAATCTTATAGAAAAGCTATATAATTTAGATATTTTAAATTTGCCATTAAGTTTTTAAGGCCCAGTCAGTGATTTTATCAGTGACACTAGTTCTTCAACCAAGGTGTGGGTTTCGCAACAGCTGATGACCAATCACTGTAGTTCAATTGCCCAACCCCGACTCCTTTTGTTGCACTTGCTCCCAAAATTAAAATGGAGAAATGGTCCAAACTTAAAACCTGTGCTCTTAAAACTGGTGGGATACATTTTCTTTAAAAATGTAGGTTAACAATAAAAATGTAACAGTGAGTGAGATTGTGGTGTGATGAATGGTGTGAATGGCAGAAGAAGGTGAGGAATTAAATCTGTAGAGCAGGCTACAGATTTAGCCAACACACATTCCCGTCTGCTGCTCACACACTTTTAGCACCTATGAGGTCATTGGCTTGCTAGTAGATAAAACCTTGTATAAAGGGAGATTTACCCCCCTGAATTCACTGCCTCTTTGTTCACAGAGGCAATAAACATCATGCAACTGTAATTAATGTTGTAGCCATTAGGTGTCATTATTTCGGCAAACCACACACTTTTTACAATGTTTCTTTACAGGAAGCCAAATGTATTGCACATGTTAACAAAGTCTTAAACAGACCTCGTCCTTTCATCCTATGTCCTGCAGCCTATGCCCAGCGTCCACTGGACACGAAGCTTCTGCTGAAAGAGAAACTCGTGTCTGAACTCTTGTGCTTTCCCCAGGCACCAAACGGCACCACGATGATTGTGCTGTTGTCCTCTGAACCATACTGAATAGCCTTAAAAAACAAAACAAAACAGAGCACCGCAATGTGAAGCACAACATGGTTAGAGAAAGTCATCGGATGAATGATCAATTCAATAACCAAAAATTAATCTTCTGTTTTACCTGCTCAGATATTCTCTGTGCTGCCTCTTTGGGTTCGTGACACTGGTTGATGACATTGCAGATCTCCTGGCTGTTCATAATAAAGTTAATGCCATCTGTGGTCAGCGCCAGGAATGAGTCGTGGACATTGTGCAACTGAAAGGGAATAAATAAATAATACTTTATAACAGACATTAAAAAGACAAATCTACTGAACTATTACAAGAAGATGGTAAGACTGGCTTTACTGACTTCTTCAGCGAACAACAGATGTGAAAATGTGCTGTTGCAGAGATCTGCATTAAAACAGTCCATGGTTTTGCCCCAATACACCAGCAATGTGGATTTTAAATCAAACAATCGTGATGTACAAAATACAAACAAAACATTTTGCAGTCATTTTTATAAACAGTCCCCATTTTCAGTGCCTCAGAAATAATCGGACAAACATTTTAAATATAGGGATTGTTTTTAAACACCTGGGTGAAAATACTGTGCAGTCAGTGGCTAAGGTCTCACCTAATGCTTTCCTCCCTCAAGCTGCTCGGTTAGAGCTTTCCTGCAGCCACCTTCAGTTGTTGCTTGTTTGTGTCTCTCTGTGACTTCAGTTTGGTTTTTAATAACTGCAGAAATGCTTTGTTTGGTTAAGACCATGTGACTGACTTGGCCATTGAATAATATCAAATTTCTTTCCCTCAAGAAGCTCTTAGGTTGTTTTTCCAGTTTGCTTTAGGTCATTATCATTTGCACTGTCAGATTATTTTTGCAGCATGTCCTGAATCTGAGCAGACGCTAACGCCCTGCACACTTCAGAATTCATCCTGCTGCTTCTGTCAGCAGTCACATTACCAATAACCCCAGTGCCTTGCTTCCATTGGCAGCCATATGTGCCTATACACTAACATTTTTGTAAAAACCCTTAAAAGTTTGAAAGTCAGTTGCATCTTTATTGTCTGATTTAAGACCTACTGTGGTGGTGCGCAGAGGAAAAATGACAAAAACTGCATCTTCTGAAGATAACATGTATCAAAAAAATATATATTTCAGTGACAAACTAAATTTACAAACCTACCGTTACTCTTTTGGTCTCGGGTTCAGCAATGACTCCCGTCTTCTTCAGGTCAAAGTCTCCAATGCTACGCGTCATTGCCAACCTGCCATTGACATTTGGCTGCCCCAGGCTATTCCAGGTGATAAACCCCCCACTCTTCTTTATCCTTTAAACAGGTGCAGATCGGTATATTAGTACATGTATGCTATGAAGGCAGGATTCTTTTCAGGGCACTTACAATTAATAAAAAAGAAAGAAAAAATGAAGTTTAAAACCTGCGTTTAAAAGCATCATGTACCTGTCTTTTTCATCCTTTCTCTCAGGGGTGTGGTCAACAGTGAGTTTAAGGGCCTTGCCCTTGCGGCACAACATGACACGACTGTCACCCACGCTGCCGACCACCAGCTCGATGCCGTCCCTCAGCAGGGCCACGGTGGCGGTGGTTCCTGCGTTCATCCCGGGTGCTACAGAGACATACGAGAAAATCTCAAGCTCCACAAAGCCACTGTCCAAAGTGTTAACAACAACATGGTGTATCTCACGCACTCGCAGTCACACGCTACAACATGAACACATGGGTGGGAGGCCATGTAGTAGACTTAGAAAAAACTACAGATATTCACACAGTAAACAACAGAGGAGGCAGTCACACATGCAGGTTGAACTGTTGCAGAATAGAGCTGAGGTCCAGAGCAAATTTTACAGCAGGTACGTCTAAAGCTGAATCCAAAAAGATAATAAATAACAACAACATTTATCAGTGCCCGATACTGGGCCTGATACTCGTAAAGCAACACAGAAACATCAGAGAATGTCATAATAGTGAGTTTGGCATTTTATCTTTCCTCTTATGTTCACCATGGATGCCTCTAGGGTTGAGAAAATATAATAAGTCAGTCACAAGAAATATTATGATCAACTGACTCAGTAAAGTAAACGACTTGCGTTTTAAATAAATAAGAAAAAATGTTTTATTTATGCCAAATGTTGAGAAATTACCCGAACAAAGAAGACTAACAAGTTTTACTGCCAAATATTTGACATTGGCAAACAATGTTCTGGTGGTAGATAAATAAGAGTAAAATTTTATGCAGTTAAAAAGTTTATCCTTTCCTCTCCTCAGAATTAAATGAGCTGATAGAGACTTAACGTTCTTTAAAGCTTAATCTGAATATTAAACATGGACTGGATCTGTCGCTGACAACATAAATCTCACACAACTTTCAAACTGAAGCACTGTCTCACAAGAATCGTTGCATACACTTGGTGAGAAGAGAAAAATCAAAAAGAGAGATAGAGATAGGTAGAGGCAGAGAGAGAGACGTGAGAGAGAGAGAGAGAAGTGAGAGAAAGATAGGGAACCTTCCAGTAGTCCAGGATTTAGGACCCGCTGGACTCTCCTTCAATATCTAGCCTCTCGTCATCCACACTGGTGCCAAGGGCTTCCAGCTCTTAGCTGGCTCCGCAGCTGCCGTAGATAACATGCACACACACACATACAGGCATATTGGGACATTTCACAGAGCGAGGCCAAAGTGAGGCCATGTAACAAGTACACTAGCGTTCATATATCATTAAACTTAAGACATAAAAGGTGGGTTGAGAAAATTCAAGCTAAGCTGATGAATTTTACAGAAATAGGGCAAACATGTAAATTAGATTTATTGAGGGAAATGTTTTGCATTAATTTTTTTGAGTTATACTCAAACATTCCTTAATAAAAATGCCTGCTTTAAACATAACACTTTGCAGACAGGGAAAAAGTAAACAGATTGGTGACAAATTAAAGGAAAACTCACTATTAACTAATTATGCAAAGTCTTTAAACCTCTACTGACAGATGTGATTCTGTCCAAATGATATTCTCTCACTAGGAGGTTCCTTGTGGCAGTGACGTTCTTAAATGGTTGAGATCTGATAACAGCAGTCAAGAATTCCTACAATTTTCTCATTAATCGACCCACTGGGGAAACCCTGTGTGGCGTCACGCATGCAAGGATAAAGCTGTTCCGTTTATCCAAATGTGTACTCTGATTTTTCCTTTAATTTGTTACCTTTCTGTTTCTGGCAATGTCGTGCTGGAAGCAAGAAAAACACTAACATATCTTCTACGTGTAGCTAATTTATTCATGAATTATTTAAGGAACTTTGGGGGAAAATGACAGACCTCTAACCAAAAGTGCTCAGTGGGGAAATCCAAAGCTTCAATGCCTAAGTAGGATAAGTAAATTATGTTTGAAGAGAGAAGAAACAAGTGTCATCACATAGAAACACAGTACACAGCATATCCAAGTACACGTAACGTGAAAGCACCTACCATTTGGAGAGAAGTGCAAATGCCTTGCTAGAGCTTTGTCTACTTCAAGGAAGGCTTTTGTTAAAACTAATTCCAGATTTTCCTCGTCTGCAAGAAGGTTCCTTGAGGAAATCAGAAAGAAAAAAAATCACTTACAGAGCTGTGACATCTGACATTCACATTATTCAGAAATGAAAAAGCTACTTGTGACAGCGACTCATACGAACTCCTTACGTGATATATTTTTCCATGTATTTTTCACAGAAGTCAGCTGCCTCCGATCCACCGTGCCCATCAAACACAGCAAAGTAGAGCACCCTGTCGGTCAGCTCGGAGACCCGGTAGCGGTCTTCATTGTCCTTGCGTTGACCAATGAGCGAGGCGCAGCCTACCTTGGATAGGCTAACTTTGGGAATGGGCTTGCCGTAACGAATGCTGGGGGGCAGCAGGATGGGCTCATCGATACGATTGTCCCAGATTCCAAATGAATCCCAGGTAGTGGGGCGGCCGCTGCTGTCTGGATCAAAGCGTGTATTACTGTGCCGAGTTTCTGACGGGGTGTGGAACGGTTTGCGGAAAATGAACTGGAAGTGGCTGTCATGCTGGACCGGAAGGGGGACTACGCTCATCTGTACAAGACCGGCTCGACCCACATGAAGACCACTGCATCTTGCCAAGCGTGCAAGACAGGCTGCTGACATCACCCTGACAGCACAAACACCTCGGAAGCCACTGGATGGAGAGGCAGAACAGTGTACTATTTGGACAAAGCAGGAAAATAAGAGAAAAGGAAAAAAAAAAATAAAATCCGTCATTTAGACTGGGAACACAGCATGACAAAAATCTTTTATTTGTTTAGGAGGAGCCTCCATTATGAGGACTAAAGGTCTCTTCAAACTAGAAATCATTAAACAAACACAAATCGGGTGGAAAGAAACTGAGATGACACAAATTCCTTCATATTTTTGAAACATTTGAAATGTAATCCATCTAGTAATAAGTGACAAATACCTACTAACTATTACTAGCATCTGATGCTAATCTTGATCATTTGCTTAAAAAAAAAAAATCAAGTGGTTACTTTTAAATATACTTAATGGATGTTGCATTAAGACTATTAGATGAAGTCATCTCCTTAAACCCCAGTAAATTTCCTGACCTTCTCACTGGTCTTTTATTATTTGACAGAAAATAAAGACAGGCAGTAACTGGAGTCCAACAGGTCTTGTGTTCAAGACCCCATGTTCACACATTCACCGCGTTCAAATAAAAATTTAGTCAACTAACAATAAGAATCATCCTCAATTCTAAATTCAAAGCGTTGCGCATTTACTTCTGTGGAGTTCCATTTAAGGATACCACAGGGATTCTGTGTTTGCTGACTAACTACTACTCAAAGTTTTACCCAGTTTTATTTAATTTTATTGCTGATCTTCCAAGAGCTGCTAAACAAATAGAACGTAACATAAAATGACATAAAATTATGTATAATACTGTGCAAAAGCCTTGAGTCATTCCACGTTTCTTTACATTTTGATTGAAGGTCTTTCAAAGTTTCTTTTGGACACTGGCTGCTTTTTCGTTCATTTTCAGTTCAGCCCTTATACTTGACCATTTAAGGGCATTTTTGTTGTTTTTTTAAGTTACTTAACATCGACCCATGAATCATTCAAGTATTTACACAATGCGATTCAAGACATGAGCCAGTGTTGTGTCTACACACAACAGACAACTTGGCAACTGGTTGTCTTTTTGTGTGTGCAATCTTTGCACACTTTTCTTGCTCACCTTATGTAGTCCTGTGTTGATTGTCTGTTATATATAGCACCGTGATCTTGGAGGAACGTTGTCTTGCTTCACTGTGTACTGTACCACTGCACATGGTTGAAATGACAATAAAGCCACTTGATTTGACTTGAAATAACCAATTTTATCCTTTTTATCTTTAGGCACTTGGTTAGTAGCGGCCTGTCACATAAAGACATTTCTTTAGTTTAATCCACAAAAAACTTCAAAGATAAGTTTGACAGAAGTATTTTTGCACCAACAAAGTTTTCAAAAAGCTGTTGTTTGAAAACTCTGCATATGTGCTAAAATAGAAAACTGAACAAGTACACAGCAAAAAATATAAGTAGCCTAAAAATTAGCTTAAAAGTCATTAGTCATAGATTTGCCTCTCCGGATCCCGAACCCTAACATTATTGAAGCATTGTGGGATCACCTTCAAGGAAAATGGAACAAAAAGGCACCTAGCATCCAAAGAAGAGCTTTGAATGTCCTTCAAAAAGTCTGGAGAACTATTCCTGAAGACTGTTTAAAGAATAAAGGTAGTCATACCAAATATTGACTTTTAAGTTTGTTAGAATTATAAAAACTCTGTATTTACCCCAAATACTTGATTTCCAACTATTTCCTATTTTCCCAGGAAAACGTAAAGAAATGAGAGGTCGCTCAAAACATAAGCATATATTCTTAACAATGTGAACTAAATGTAGCATATGCAAACTTTTTTTGAAGTTCATTAAGATTATACAGATTCCTAGCATACTAAAGAATGAAGGGGCATAAAATGATTGAAGGTTATAGCTCAACACTAGCGGAGATAAAGGTCATTATAAAATTTAACAAACTTTACAATTTACTCTTTGCCACCAACAAACCATAGTCTTGCCTGTTACTTGGCATTTACGGAATCCGTGTCTGGCTATTGAACAACAAGGTTTGTCGAGTTGAACAGTGGTTAAAAGGACATTTAAAAAACAAACAAACATTCCTTTCAGTAACAAGAGCACATGTGTTGTGGTTGTGCCTGAACAACATGCACAGCCTTTTTCGGACATCTACTATAGCAACCTCAATTCACACTATTGTACCCTTAAAGTTTAACCTATAAGAGCCCAGACTCATTTTTACTGTTAGTAAAAACTATAGGAGAGTGTTAAAGCCTTAACAGGAACTTTCCTCACTGTGTACAGGGCTTCTTATGGGTTAATAAGCAACATTTACTCGGACAGCATTAATGAATGACCTTTATTGTATTTGGTTTAATTAGTGAATAAACACTGATTAGGGAGAAATTCTGACGTGCTATATCGTCCATATGTTGCAAATCATCTCAGGGTAAACCGTGTATTCATGTGCATCAACATGTCTGTGAAGGTTCTCGGAATGTGCGTCAAAGCTAAAGAATGACGCAATAGCCATTAAGCTAACTGCTCCAGTATCGATCCCAATATCATAAATGTGTGAGGCACTTAGAAGTGTTATCCTAAGAGAATCTGAATAAGAAGCCGTCCTTAATAAAATGCAGTTTCAATACACTTACGAAAAGAAGCAGTATATGAACGGTAACGTCATCCATTTTTCATATTAGCATTAACTAGCTAGCTGCAAACGATAGCTCTGTAGCACACAAGCTAACAAGGTAGATAGCATTAGGTAAAAGTTACCATTTCGTCTAACATTACCGAGATTTCAGCTACATGTTGACTAAAAACCATACCTCGAGAGTTTCAGATGTATTCGTCAGCTTTAAAGATCCCTTGCTTGCTTCTTGTGGAGTGATAACAAATTGAATGAAAACGGCCGCCCCCTCGTCTCGCCTTGTTGTCAAACAGCAAGGCCTATGATGTGACCGCACCAATCAAAATCTTGTAAGAGTATCCGTCCACATTGACGCCCCGTCTACAGCGCATACGATTAGTCGAAAAAAGGCTTAATGGCAGCTATGGGTACCAATAATAAAGCTGCACCTCTAAGCGCCAACTGTCGCGAAACGCCGAAAGGGCAATGTAGGAATAGAAAATACAATTTGTGACACAATGTCCCCATCCAAGCATTTATTTTGTTCACTAAGCTTCTGGTTTCTTTATGGCCAGGGCACTAATTTAGACCCGGAGCCTCCAGTAGGTAATTTGAGGCCTGGGTGTTTACGTCAGTCCAACCTTTGCCTGCTGGAATCTGGGTGGTTACTGGGTGGAGAACGAAAGCCAGTCACTGTGTCAAACTTTTTCCATACCTGGGGGTAAAAGTGGAAGATAAGTCGTTAACTAGGATGAGCTGGATAAAAAAAAAAAAATCAAACCTCAAAGTTTGACATATGTCAAAGTTCTGATATGTGCATAACGCTGTTATTAGATACATTTAGTGAAATAAACAAAATGTTTTCCTGCAATTAAAAAGTAGAAATAAATACATAAAACTGCACAAAATGTATACACAAGTACTCAGACAGTACATCAGAATTAGAATCAGAATACTTTATTGATCCCTAGGGGAAATTATCTTTCGTTACAGTGCTCCATTATAAACAAACAGTAAAAAAGACAGACAATACACAACTAAGAATAGCACCATATATACATGCATATATATACATAAAGTCACTTATTAATAAATAGCTGAAAAGGGAAGAACATGTCCAAAAAGGGTGTAGCTATTGCAGTATACAGTGTGTTAAGTGGATGAGTTGTACAGAGAGATGGCCACAGGCAGGAATGATTTCCTGTGTCGTTCAGTGGTGCTTTTCGGTACTCTCAGTCTCTCACTGAACGTGCTACTGTGACTGACCAGCATGTCATGGAGTGGGTGGAAGGTGTTATCCAACATTGTCTTTATCTTGGACAACATCCGCCTCTCTGACACCACCTTGAGGGTGTCCAGCTCCATCCCCACAACATTACTGGCCTTACGGATCAGTTTATCGAGTCTGTTGGCATCTGCGACCCTCAGCCTGCTCCCCCAGCATGCAACAGCATAGAGGATCGCACTGGCCACAACAGACTCATAGAAAATCCTGAGCATTTTCTGGCAGATTTTGAAGGACCTCAGTCGCCTCAAAAAATAGAGCCGACTCTGGCCCTTCCTGTAAAGTGCTGTTTTTAGCCCAGTCCAGTTTATTGTCAATGTATACTCCAAGGTATTTATAGTAATCCACAATGTCCACATTGACCCCCTGGATTGAAACAGGAGTCAAATGTTTCCTGGTCTTCCTGAAGTCCAGTATCAATTCCTTGGTCTTTGCCACGTTGAGCTGCAGATGATTTTGCTCACACCACGTGACAAAATCTGTCTCATCATCCCTGCTGATGCATCCAACCACCGCAGAGTCATCAGAAAACTTCTGAAGATGGCAGGTCTCTGTGCGGTGGCTGAAGTCTGTGGTGTAGAGGGTGAAGAGGAAGGGGGAGAGGACAGTCCCTTGTGGTGCCCCTGTGTTGCTGATTACCTTGTCAGACACACACTGTGGGAAATGTACATATTGTGGTCTTCCTGTCAGGTAATCAACAATCCAGGACACCAGAGAAGCATCCACCTGCATCGCTGTTAATTTATCACCCAGGAGGGTCGGCCTGATGGTGTTGAAAGCACTGGAAAAGTCAAAAAACATGACCCTCACAGTGCTCGCCGGCTAGTCCAGAGATAGATATGGCGTCCTCTGTTCCGAGACAAGGCTGATAAGCAAATTGAAGGGGATCCCGATGTGGTCTGACAATGGGTTGCAGCTGGTCCAGGATGAGCCTTTCCAGGGTCTTCATGATGTGGGAGGTCAGTGCCACGGGTCTGTAATCCTGGGGGCCACTGGGGCGTGGCATCTTTGGTACAGGGAAGAGGCATGATATCTTCCACAGAACTGGGACGCTCTGCAGACTCAGACTCAGCATAAACAGTTTATGAAAGACTCCACACAGCTGGGGGGCACAGGCCTTGAGGACGCAGGGACTCACTCCGTCTGGTCCAGCAGACTTGCCTGAGTGGAGTCTCCTCATTTGCATCTCAACCTGGTATTGAGTGAAGGTGATGGGTGGGGGAGGGGTGACAGGACTCTCACAGGAGGCAACAGTGCCATGTGAAAAGAGAGGCTGGCACAGTGGTGTGGCTGTGGATTCCAGGCTGACTACAGGTGAGGTTGTGGGGGTGTGAATTGTAATTAACAAAATGAAAAACTAGCTTATAATTATATGTTGATTAATAAAACACAACAGAAAATTAAAATGAGCGGAAACAAGCTTGAATACTACTTAAAATGAAAATACATTAATTGTTTTCACTTTTAGTCTATGTCTGTTTGGTCCCACGTGCCTATATAGCAGTCTTCTTGACCGGCTGCAGGTCAAGAAGTTATGACCTGCAGTCTGACCCAGATAGACTGCAGGTCATAACTTCTTACCTGAAGTTCAGTTCACCTGAAGCTCGGAACGGCGGCCGCCTGTCTCTCCTCGTCCTGCCTACGATCTCCCTCATCCACCTGCTGGCCTCCACCACTTGTTAATTTTACTGAATCTGTGGAAGCTCCGCGATGCCACCACCAAACAACTGAGTTATTTTTACACACTGGCCAGCATCTGGCCAATCCAACACCTTTCATTGTTTATACCGTTACAGAAGGCTGTATCCCAATTCAGGGTCTGCAGCCTTAAAGGCTGCATTTTAAGGCTGATTACGTCACAGTGCTGTCCCAATTCAAAGGCTGCTTGAAATGCGGCCCTCAAATGCGTCCTTCATTTCCCTGAATTTTAAGGCTGTGGCAGTGTAGACTTCGTGGCCCAACATATCCCACAATTCATAGCGCGGCAGTCGGTGTGGATAATTTTGCCGCAGACGGCAGAAGCGGAGCGGCCGAAGAGTAAACTGTGAAAAGTAAGTACTGAATATTATGTCACTTATTTATGTGCAAATGTTTAATAATGAGGAACATTAAAACATTACTGTTGGCCACATGTTGTCGGCAAACTTATTTGCCATTAGCGATGTTTGTACGTTCAGCTTTTACTTGCTTTTAAAGCCTTTAAAATATATAGTAATACAATAGTCTACCTTAATCTTACAGAGAATGTGATGATTTTGTGGATAATTAAAGTCAGTCATATATCCACAAACACAACAAGCTGAAAGTCAGTGATGCTGCTCGGTTTGCAGTCCTGAATATCACAGCACAAGCAGGATTCACTGCACTGTTAATGTTAGCTATGTTATATTGCTGCCTCTGTTCGGTGGTGTCGAGCGAAACGGACTTTAACGTGTGTTTGAACGAGCTGACAGTTCACTCGTTAAGCTGAAAGAAAGATGCTTTAATCACAGCAGTCACACATGTGTCCACTGTACCATCTGAGAACTCTCCTTGTTTAGCACTCGTAATAACACAAACACTAAATCCTCCTGTTTGTAGCAGTGTATACACCTGAGACTATCACCTGTCTATCTGTCCTGCATTCTCTCTCTTTTTCTTTCTCTCTGATTGTGTAATAAAAGTATGAACATGTATTTATAAGTTACACTTGTGTTTGAATCCCGCAGCTTATCACACATTTGATTTCCATGTGTGACAACTGCAAGTGTCCAGTGTGAGGACAGACTGAGGGACTCACTGCTGCACATCATCTGTGAGGCTTTGCACCCCTGATGATCCACCAAACTCAGCAGTGTGTGAGGAAGAGGAGGAGGAAGAGCCAGCAGCAGCTGACAGATGGAGAGAATAGACAGAGTGTTCCCTGTTTGAAGGACTGCTAGAAAAGTTTAACATAACTAATTGTCTGTCCTGAATCAGTCTTATTAGGTAATGTTCAAATAATTTTATCATCCCAGTGTTTGCAGTGTGGGAGAAAGTACTCAGGGCCTTCAACAAGTTTAATGTTCAGAAACCTAAAGTATGTATCAGCAGCAGAATGGAGCTAAAAATAAATGTTTGTTTCAGTTCTATGAAGCTTTGAGTATTTTGGATTAGTAGCAGTGCTGTGTTTGTTGCATCATATTGCTGTAATTGTTTATATGCTTTATATATTCTGAGGTAAGTTGATCTATAGTGTTACATCCTATTCTATAAGGATGTTATGTTTTTGTATACTTTCTGCCCAGTTTGACCCATTTAGCAGAAGTCAGCCTGTTTAAGGCTCTGATATCTATTCTGTATGACTTAAAGCAGTTATGACATGGTCTGATTTTCTCACCCAGTAAAGGAATATTTAATATATCAGTCTACTCTTCATGTTATCAGACACAGTTATCACAGCTCGTACATTTGCTTTTTACACATATATGTAAGCATTGAGCCAAATTTAGTAATGCCAACATACTGAAGGAACAACATTTGTCTCTTATATATGATACATCTATATATACACTGTCAAAGATACTTGAATGTCTTTGAGTGAAGATTTAAGGTGATGGGAAATATAAACAACTACAACTTGAATCTTTACTGAAGCTCAGTATTTGACACAGAGTTCACTCACATGTGCTGTACCAGTGTACCTGCACATGTGATGTGACAATAGAAGTGATTTGATTTGAGAGTTCAAACTCACTGCTGTAATAACTTATAATGATTAATATAATAACTATAATATTGGCCATCTCATATTTACACTGACTTTAGTCTCATGAACAACATTAACTATTTGTTATTTACTAGCTAATCTTAAATGACTGTTCAGTACAGAAATGAAGCCCAACAATCATGTTTTACAGTCCCGTGGTCTCACCCTCTGATACTTATTAAATCACACAAAGCTCATGTAGAAACAAACAAACAAATGAACAAAATATGTTCTCCTTCATTTCTGTCAACCACACGTTTCCAGCTATCATGGTTGCTAGGCAACCTGGGCAGCGCGACGGAGGCTAGACCGTCCCATTTCACAAGCCTCACACTTCCGGCCTTAGCGGTCTTTGAGTATGCGGCCCTTGAGGACCGTTGAGGCTGCGTACTTTAAGGCTGCAGACCCTGAATTGGGATACAGCCGATGTAGTATCTACTGGTGTTATCTTAGTCTAATATTAAAATGTATTTGATCATGTGAAACACTGAAGTGTGAAAAATATAGAATAAATAAATAAATGAATAAATAAAATGAGAAAGGGAGGAAATGCTTTTTCAAGAAATGTATGAACAAGTCAAAAAGTGAAGTTGCCCCCCCCACCTTCTTCAAATCCAACAAAAGTGGTATCAAACGTTTGTGCTGCAAAAAGTTTCGTTTGTGCTGCTAGCATTTTAAAAATATTAATAAAAATAATGTCTTGATGCGTGCTTAATCATCCAGGTAAGTAAATCCCAAAAGGTTGATTCTGTTCATCTGGACATTTTCAGTGGGAGAAACATTTCTCACTCATCCAAGTGACTTCTTCAGTCTCAGCTGACTGCTGACTTTTTGACCTTTACATTTTCATTAATATCTTTAAAACAGAAGCAACACAAACAACAATTTTAGTAGCACAAACCAGCACAAACGGAGCACAGTTGATTGACACCAGTTTTGTTGTGTGTGTGTGTGTGGGGGGGGGCTGGTTGACCTCTGATGACCTCTAGAAATTTTTATTAATATCTTTAAAATGATAGCAGCACAAACGAATTTTTTTGCAGCACAAACCAGCACAAACGTAGCACAAACGTTTGATACCACTTTTGTTGGATTTGAAGAAGGTGGGGCGGGGGGGGGCAACTTCACTCACATTAAAAAACATCACAGGGCCTCCCAATACCTAACACAAACGTGAAACATAACACTTAAAAGACTTAGGTTGACGGGATACTGACATGATTCAGATATTAAAATTAAGAGCCTCCGCCATTTTAAACAAAGCTTGTAAAAAAGTATTACATATTGGGAAAATAAAATAGCCACACCAATAGATTTAATGTTCACGGACTTTGTTGTTACGCTAGTAGGCATTCACCAATTCGGACACAGCCATTGGTAGAGCCCCTTGCTCGGCGGACCAATCACATTGTCTCCTGCCCATAACGTCTAGTGACGTAAGCAGCTGTGGCACTTCCTCGTTTGTTTTCTGGGCTGATGAACCGAAACCAGTCGCCCAAATTCAGAATGCATCTGTCAAGGTAAACACACTATTTTAATTTTGCACCACCCAGCTGTAAAACAGCGCCGCTGTGCTTAGGTTGTGTTCATCGGCTAGCCAGCCGGTCTCTGTTTTTTTTTAGCTATAAGACTGACAGCCAGCGCTGTTTTAGCCTGCGAACGTTAGTTAGCTATTAACTATAACGGCTTGTGTGGTTTGTCAGGGTCGCTAACAAACTTACTCAGGTAATGTCAGAGGGGACATTTAGCCACTGCTGCAGGATGTGTTTGTAATGTACACACAGCACGGGTCAGGAAGCTAACCTGACTTAACGTGCTGGTCCTCACAAACGATAAAGCAGCCGCTGACACTTAAAATACAGCTAAATATACAGCTAAGCGTATCTTACATCGAGCTACCAGTGTTTAGATAATAATAATAATAGCCCACTGGTAATACACGGGAGCAACTCACAGCCAAGACTGGTGTGCTATAGCATGCTAAACAAAGCTATAATGTATAGCTAATATTTATTTAATGTTTACTAACTGCGATAAGGATGGTCACCCTGGGCTTTTGGTCCATTCCCTATATTTTCCTCCACCCTCCCAGGTAAATTAGTGCTTTCTAATACATGTGCCCGCATCCCCTCATCACAGCTGTTTTTTCACCTTTTTCAGAGGTGATTCAGTTTAGTTTTTGCAGGGTTGTAATATAGGTTATACTTGTAATGATATAACTCATAGTATTAATAAAAATATTTATATGGCGTTTATCCCAGTTACGATTTACACCTTAAACAGTGAAAATGTATAATATTTAAAAGTCACGTTTTTGGGACATTGTGAGGTAAACCATACTCTCTATTGGCCCGTTTCTCTTTTGTGTATTTTCTGGCTTACTCAGTTGGTAACATTATTGTGCTAGAAGAGGCTGGACATTAAGGCGGGACTGCTTGGAGCTGCTTAAGCCAGGATTACACTGACAGGGTTTATTTAAATACACTGCCTGTTCCTCTGTCATCATGCTTACATCACTGTCACACACACCCACAGCAACCTCCGAGCCCGTCCTTGTTCCCTAATTGAAAAACTGTCAAGAGTTCACATATGGAGCAAAGTAATCAGCTCCTTATGAAGAAATATGCATAATCACGCTGTTTCTTTTGCTTCTAGGGTTGGAATTTACATGAAGAGGCGAAAGCGGGCCTGCTCTCGAGCTTGATCATTATAGTCTTCCTCCATCTGGCTGTCACTCTCTTTGCCTCTTCACATCGGTGCTCATTTCCTCTCCCTTCACCAACATGCTGTGCTGGGGGAATGCCAAGGATGGGCAGTTGGGTATTGGTGTGGAGAAGAACCCTGTGTTTGAGCCGAGGAACTGTCATGTGTTCAGTGGCAGGGGATTGAAAGAGGTCGCCTGTGGAGGACAACACTCTGTGTTTCTTATGTATGATGGCAGTGTGTACACATGTGGCTCTAACAGCTGGGGACAGCTGGGTCATGACAAAGCAGGGACTTCCCCAGGTAAGCTCTAAATTGGAAACACCAGATTGGACCACCCTGGTGAACAACATAGCAAGTATGTTTGAGCATGTGCCTGAATTTGGCCCGATTTGGCATGATTTGTCTTTGTCTGTGTTTGGCTGCACAAGCAGGGGGTGAATTGACGGTCTAATAAAAAAGTCAAATTGTATTCTGTTCTTCAACTATAGTGGAGTTATGTATTAAAAACCTAGCTTGTTATTTTGCATCTTTTACGTTTAAATAAAAGTGCTAATCAATTAAAGTAGTTATACAAATGGGCATGGGCTGATGGTGAAATTCTGGGCTGTTAGTGATGTTTGGCTGACTTAGTTGCACATAACCAAGGTTAAAACTTATCTATGATGAGCGATTAGGCACACAAGCAAGATTGGTCTGCACATAGTTGTTTGAGTTAAAGAGTCTATTTTATGTTTTGCCTCAAATAATAGAAAATTTTATATAAAGTTTTTTTTTTCTCAGCCATTTGATAAATAATAATTCATTTTAAACTGGAATAAATTAAACTCCACTTTCAAAAAACTTAAAGAAATCATAGACCTGGTTATTTTCCTTTGGTGTAAGCCAAAAGCTCTTTAGTGGACACCAATAATATTTTATATGGGAGAAGAAAAATACCCTGATGCTTTGTTACAAAGACTGAGCATGCAGTGAAATGTCTTTTGCAAGTCTTAGCAGCTTCAGTGGCTGTTGTGTTTTTATCTGATGTGGAAGCAGGATGACTGAGGATTTGAAAAGCACAGACACTCATGTAACAGCAGCATGACTGTATGCTGGAATTGGGCATCATTAGGTGAGTTTGACACGAAACAGAAAGGATTCCTGCTCCCGCATTTTGGGCATTTTTCCTAAAATGCTAGTGACTGCAGACATGATGGGTCTGTGTTGGTATTATGTGGGTGGAAATGTGTTCTACATGTTCTTTGTTTTGTGGCATGTGGGTGAACTTGTAACAGCCCTGAACAAATACAAGAATTGCTGGACCTTAAAAAACATACACAGATTTATTTGAAGTATGTCCATCAACATGTTATCTCACAACTTGGCATAATTATATTTTTGTTATAAGGCCTTTATCATTTTATGTTTATGTTATTGAATCTTTTTAACAAGCTTAAAAAATGTTGACTGTTGATTAAATGCTTTAGTCTTACCTCACTGGAAACCACATTATCAACTATTTTGTGTTTTCAATTTGTCTAAAGCAGCTAACCCTTAATTGGTCCTTGGCAGAATACCACCCACACCAACTGCAAAGTCTCGCCCACACATCCTTTTTGCACGCGCTTCAACACAGTATTTCTCAGTGCAGTTAATAATATACTATTTTCAAAAGAAATGTGTATATTATGTTTCTTGGATCTGTTGTATTATTGTGTACAATAAATACTTATATAATAAATAGCATGTAGGTTAAAATATTTAGACTTATAACTGAAAAACAAATGGGTAAAGAGTAAAAGTAATGAAAAGACCTCTACTGTAGACCTGTCATCTCTTCACAGAGGTTGTTGGGGCTCTGGATACCCAAAAGATTGCGATGGTGTCATGCGGTCGGGGCCATTCGATGGCAGTGAATGAACAGGGTCAACTGTTTGCCTGGGGAGCTGGTGATGGGGGACAGCTGGGACTGGGGACCACAGAGACGACTGTTCGAATTCCCAGGTGCCCGTGTAGTTTATAGGAAGAAGGGTTTAGCCTGGCCACACAGAATTACACATGCCAGTCGGAAAACTTACTGTACTTACCAGCAGCCTAGCACCTACTTGTACAGCGTACATCTGGCCACTGCCACAGCTAAGTGTGTCCATAGAGCGTGCAGACGTAGACAGGTTTATCAGAGCCTATTTGAAAACTGTTAGTCATAGACTTCCTGTAAGTCTTTCACATGCAAATACTGGGAAAATGGGATTTTACTGTAATAAGTGGTTTGCAAAACATTTTCTAGAATAAGCAATTAGTGCCCTGACAAACAATTTTATTTTTAATAGACAATTTACTGAAAGTGGGGAAGAAAGCAGACAAAAGAGACTAAGACTAAATAGATATATCAGAAATATATTTATATCTATATGCTCACAAAATCATTATTAAAAAGAAAGAAAAACTACATTGACATCTTCATTGTTAATCTATCGGTTACTCAGACTGACCTCAGTGTTATGGTGGAGGAGAAGAAGCCCCATGTAAACATATACTCAGCGAGATAGTTTAATAGTCAGTATTTTGTATGCAGCAGCCTTTCATAATTCAGTTCAACTTAGTTTTATTTATATAGCACCCAGTCACAACAATAGATGCCTCAAGACATTTTGTATTGTAAGAGAAAGACCCTACAATAATACAGTGAAAATCCCAATAATCAGATGACCCCCTATGAGCAAGCGCTTTTGTGACAGTGGGAAGGAAAAACTCCCTTTTAACAGGAAGAAACCTCAAGCAGAAGCAGGTTCAGGGAGGGGCGGCCATCTGGCTCGACCAGTTGGGGGTAAGGGAAGGAAGACATGAGAAAGACACATTGTGGAAGAGCGCAAGAAATTATTAATAACTAATGATTTAATGAAGATTAGTGTAAAAACACATGGTAAGGGAAAAAAACCCACTCAGTACATCATGGAAGCCTCCAGCCGACTAGGCTATTGCAGCATAACTAAGGGAGGATTCAGGGTCACTGGATCAAGCCCTAACTATAAGTTTGATTAAAAAGCAAAGTTTTAAGCCTAATCTGAAAAGGAAATTGGGTGTCTGTCTCCAAAATCCAAACTAGAAGCTGGTTCCACAAAAGAGGGGCCTGAAAGCTGAAGGCTCTTCCTCCCATTCTACTTTTAACTACTCTAGGAATTAAAAGTAAGCCTGCAGTCTGAGAGCAAAGTGCTCTATTGTGGTGATGCGGTACTATGAGGTCTTTAACATAAAATGGGACCCGATTATTATGGATTTAAAAGGGAGCCAGTGAAGAGAAGCCAGTATGGGTGAAATATGCTCTCTCTAGTCCCTGTCAGTACTCGTGCTGCAGCATTTTGGATAAGCTGAAAGCTTTTCAGTGAGTTTTTAGGACATCAGTAATTACCATACTGCATCGTAGAAGTAATAAATACTAGTTTTCAGTGATACTGAAAAAGAAATTGCACGAAAGGAAGAAAGCAGTTATATATATTTGCTTAGTGTGTGCATTGAAAAACATATCCTGGTCAAAATGACTCCAAGGTTCCTCACAGTGTTACTGGAGGCCAAGGTAATCCCATTTAGAGTAAGCACATAGTAACACATTTCTAAGATTTTTTTTTTAGGGCCAGGTATGCTAACCTCAGTTTGTAGCGGAATTTAGGAATTATAGGTCATCCAGGTCTTTGTCTTTCAGAGATTCCTGCAGTTTCACTAAGTTGTGTGTGTTTTCTGGCTTCATGGATAGATAAAGTTGGGCATCATCTGCATAGGAGTGAAAATACATGTTTTGCCTTCTAATGATACCGCCTAAGGCAGGGGTGTCCAACTCCAGTCCTCAAGAGCTGCGGCTTTTAGATCCATCCCTACTCCAACACAGCTGAATCAAATGATTGGATTACCCCTTCAGCATGCCATCAAGTTTGGCAAAGGCCTGGTAACAAGTCATTCATTTGGTTCAGGTGTGTCGGAAGAAGGAGAGCGACAGTAGCTCTTGAGGACTGGATTTGAACACCCCTGGCCTAAGGGAAGCATGTATAATATAAACAGAACTGGTTCTAGTGTGGAACCCTGCAGAACTCCATAATTCACCTTTGTGTGTAAAGAGGACTCCCAATTAACATGAACAAATTGAAGTATTATAATTTTACGAAGTTTGTCTGAATTAGATCTCTCTTGTAAATGAGATGCTGAGTCTCAATGGGGCTACCTGTATAAATAAAAGTTAAATAGCAAGTAAAAAGTCTATTAGATAGATATGATTTGAACCACCTTGAATAGCTACAGCATGCTCTAATCGCTGTAATTAAATTATGGTCATCGAACCTCATTGCACTGAGGTTTAGAAGAAGCACAGACAGGAATCTACCATCAGTGGCCATAAGAAAACCATCTGTAACCTACACTAAAGCTGTCTCTGTAATCTGATGCATTCTAAAACCTGACTGAAACTTTTAAAATAAACAATTTCTCTGCAGATGATTAGTTAGCTGTTTTACAACTACTCTTTCAAGACTTTTTGAAAAAGGCAGGTTAGGAAGGTTGTGATTGGCCTATAATCAGCTAAGACAATAGACATCAGGTTTGACATTATTTGGAATTCCCAGCCTTTTCATGCATCATCTACTTAAACAAGAAATGTTTGTAATGTGTATTTTTGGCTTGATAAACAAATGTTTTTGTTTCTTTTTAAATTTATCCTAGGTTGGTCAAAAGACTGTGTGACCATCGCATCTCTCAAGTAATGTGTGGGAATCAGCACTGCATCGCACTTTCTAGAGGTGTGAAAGACAATTTCTTTATAACACCTCATCACTGTTCACGATCTGAATGTTGGATCCCAACTGTGTCCAATTGAACTGAAATGTATGGCATCAGAAAACCCTCATAAATTCTTAAATTCACTTCATGCAAATTTTAGCTCATCTATCCGCTCGTCCACAGTTCACCAGAAGTGTTAATCCTTTAACAGTATTGGTCAGATCTGAGTGAAACTTGCACATGGTCAAGGCTGTTTTACGAGCAATCACCAGGCAGTAATGATGGAGAACAAGTGTGTGTTTATCAATGTAGCAACAAAGTGTCAACCATCAGCATCAAGGTTAGCATGACTAGGACTCAAGACATAATATTTTCATTAAAATATGTGATTGCAAAGGGAGGAGAGCATAGTTTGAGAAAATGCAATGGTTTTGCATTATGGGAGATTTTAAATTGACTGTTTTTTGTCCAAAGAAATGTGATCAGATGTTGAACCACAGCTTCTTGGGGCTAAACACACATAGCTTTATGTATTAATACTAACAGGATAATGGGGTCTGTGATTTATCTGTCAGCCTGAAAAGTTGTTTATTTATTTATGTTTGGTGTAAGCTTTGACTTGATTTAAGTTTGGCTATAAATGAAAGCATTTGGTGTTGTTGATGTTTTGGCAATATGTAGGTCTGAGCCACACCCTGTAACAGCTCTAAATATAGCCACTCTATAAAACAGACATCTGCCCTGTATTTTGTGTTCATTATTGGTGTTGATGTAAGGTAAAGTTCATGATGTGCGTTTTTTCTCTCAGATGGCCAGCTGTTCACATGGGGCCAGAACACCAGCGGGCAGCTCGGGTTGGGGAAAGGAGAGCCCAGCAAGCTGTTCCCTCATCCTCTAAAGTCTCTGGCAGGAATTCCTTTGGCACAAATAACGGCAGGAGGAGACCACAGTTTTGCCCTCTCATTGTCTGGAGCTGTATTTGGCTGGGGCAAAAACAGAGATGGACAACTGGGCCTTAATGATAAACAAGGTAATGATCACCTGGTTAGAAAGAACGGCGACTGTTATATGATATAATGCAGATTGTAGAGCTTCATACAAATTATATAAATCTTTACGTAATATTGTGTCTCACATTTTTAGCAATTTATTCGCGTTTGAAAAAAAAAAGAAAAGGTTTTCACAGGACTCCACATGGTGTTGTGAAAAACTAAGTACACCTGTACTCTTTTGATAATATTTTAGAGGTTAAGTAACAGCTAGGTACTATTAATAATTAATAATGACTGTCAAGTGTGAGTACCGCTATCAAAGCAGACGTTTTGGCAGTTTCTGATCTGAAGCATTCACGTGTTAACACAATGCCACAATCTTCCCTGGAAAAGGACGTCTCAGCAAATTCACCCAAGAGCAGACTGAGCAATACATAGAGAAACTGCAAAAAAACCCAGCAGCTACATCTCAGACTCTAGAGGCCTCTGTTAGCAGGTAATTGTAAAGTTCATGATGGTACAAATAGAAAAGGTCTGAACAAGTGTGGCTTATTTGGAAGGGTTACCAGGAGGAAGCCTGTTCTCTCTAAAAATAACATGACAGCACAGCTTAGGTTTGAAAAGTTGCATCTGAGAAAATTGCAAGACTTCTTGAATAAAGTCCTTTGGACAGATGAGGCCGTTGGGGTGGCTGTAGTTTAGGAGGTAGAGCAGGTCATCTACTAATAGGAAGCTTCTATTTCTATTGTGAGTGTCTGTGAATGTCACATAGAAAGCACTTAAGCATAGAATGGATGTGAATGTGTGAATGAGGCATGTTGTATAAAGTGCTTTAGTGGTCAGCTAGAGTAGAAAAGCACTATATAAGAACTAGTTCATTTACCATTTATCATTATGCCAGCGTGCAGATGTTTGGCCATAATGCACAGCACCATGTGGAAAAATTAAACACAGCATGTCAGCATAAACACCTCATACCATATGTCAGCACGGTGGTGGAGGGGTGGTGATTTGGGCACCTTGGAGTTATGGAGTTGACCATGAACTCCTCCGGATACCAAAGTGTTGTAGAGTCAAACTTTAGATGTCTACCTGACATTTAAAGTTTGGCCAATACTGGGTCAGGCCACAGGACAACAGCAGCAAATCTACCGCAAAACGGTATTGTTGCCATTGTCTGTGGAACAATGGCAACGTACTTGATCACTCTCACGCTCATTTTTTGTTTTATGAGTAGTTAGAGGTCACCATTTTGGAGAAGAGATCTATTTATTAACATTTCATGGAAATGATCCTCAATATTAAATAATTTAATAATTTAATTAATTAACATATCCACGTTTAGTTTAGTTGCCATTGTGGTGCTAAATCAGAATGCAAAACTTTAAGTGTTTTCCACCATCTTCTTAATTTGAGTGGACTCATCTGGTTGAAGTGTTTAACAGTGTGGACTCGCTCGTGTGTTGTCGCCTTCCACAGATCGTGCCGTCCCATGCCACATCAAATTTTTGAGATCTCAGAAAGTTGTTTACATCAGCTGTGGAGATGAACATACAGCAGCCTTGACAAAGGTATGATTTATGTTTAACTGTGTTGTACATGCTTTACATATGCATGTTCAATTTTGGCCATTTCTAGTAACAGATATTATGCAACCAGATATTATAAAGTCTTGTTTTGTTAGGTCATTCTTGTTTAGCTGGTGCAAGAGATTTATATTATTTTACACAACACTCTGTTAATACAGAGTTAAAAACTGAGTCTTATTCCAGCCACACGGTCTAACCCTATCTTATCTTAATCTACCACCTAACGTGTGCCATAAGTGTTTTAGTGCAAGACTATGCATAAAGTTTCCCTCTTAAATGGAAAAAAGCACAGAAAAAGTCAGTGTGTTTACTCTTCCCGGCAGGATGGCGGCTTGTTTACGTTTGGTGATGGCTCGTGGGGTCAGCTGGGTCACGGCTCCACCAATAGTGAGCTTTTACCTAGACGAGTGCTGGAGCTCATGGGCACCGAGGTGTCCCAAATCGCCTGTGGCAGGTACTGTCTCTGATAAACCTACAGAGGACTTTCGTTGGTTATACCCATGCAATCTCATGCAACCAAGTAAAACAACACTGGAGTAAAGTCTGTGATTATGAAGCTTAAACTTTTTTTTGACTCTCAGAAAGCCGCAGTTTTAACTCTCTTGTATGGTGTGTGTTTTTTGTTTATTTTGTTTTAGGATTTTCTCCACACCTGATGGGAAAGGAATACCGAAAAGACTTATAGAAAGTTACCTTGTACCTTAAATGTTAATAGCTTTGATTGTTTTGCTTCCAGCCACAGACATTTGTTGCATCTTTTTTTGCTCAGTTATTTCTTTTGTCCTCTTGACCGTTAGAACAAAACTTCTCTTTGAGAATCCAAATTAAAAAAAATATAAACATTAGTAATAATTAAAAAATATCTGCTGCAAAAACAACCGATCTAAACTGAACATGTTAAATCAGAGAGCTGTAAGGTACCTTTGATAATGTTAACTGCATATCTAATGCTGTAAATGTGTAACTATCAAAGTGGTGAATTTACTTTTTTGAGTTTCTTCATTTTGTGGTTTTTCCTTTTGCCAGGCACCACACGTTGGCGTTCGTGCCTTCCTCTGGCGTGGTATATGCGTTTGGTTGTAACAGCCATGGCCAGCTGGGAACAGGAATACTGGGGGATGCCAGAAGCCCATTTCCTGTCAAGGCCAGTTTCCTGACTGGAAAATTCCATAGAAGAGGTAAGCAGAGGACTTGCCGATCAGTCCCTATATGCTTGTGACCGAACGCCTTTTTAAAAGTGCCTCATTCCCACTTCTCACGTTTGTTAGACATGTTTCCTGTTTGTGCCTTTACTGGTAACTGCAGTGGAAATCCAGGCAGGCAGCTGTGAATGTTACAGTTTTATTTGGCCTAACCATTATGGTCCTGGGAACCTTGTTTCCGATTTTATTCTTGAAGACAATGGAGAACTTTGAGAGAATTTACAAAGTCTTAAAACAGAAAGAACAGACTGATAACGATACAGTGGGCTTTGTTAGTGTCCAGCTAGACTCTGCTGCTTCACTGTCTTGCGGAGGTATTTCTGATTTGGCTCCAGTTGCTGTTGCCAAAACAACCAAGAGGATAGTTGGTATTCAGCCAAAACAGCTTGTAATGGACAGCAGTGTCTTCTGTTGGATTTACCAGAAATCATCCTGCAATCTGCTTGTAATGTAGACTAGGGGGTGTGAGTCACAGCAGAGATTAAAAATATATATATATATATTGTAAGGAGACTGCAGAACACAGTTTATTCTGCCATGTATATCAAATTGAAATAGCACAAAGAAGAGCTTTTGAGCCAACTGCTTTATGATTGCTTTATGCTTCCACAGTGTATTATTCTTTATCCTTCATTACTGTGTATCATCTTTTTTCTCAAGGTGAGGAATCATTACAGACACATGCAGTTTAAAGTGCCTTACAGTGTGAAATATATATATTTTATTCCCTGTTATTATGTACAGTGTCTATCTCTTTTTTATGTTTCTTAATTAGAATCAAAACAGTATACCGTGACCAAAATCATCTGTGGAGGAGACCATAGTTTCTTATTGTATTCTAATGAGCAGGTATGTGATTTCATAAAGATTAATACTAAAATATCACATTTTTTATTAAAAATATATACTTACTTCCAGTTTTACCATTGTTATTGTTTGTTTGAATTTTCATGAATAAATGCTTTGTTATTTATTTTCATGTTAAAAATATAGAGAAATGTGAAAATGAAAATCAAAGACGTACTCTAAAAACCATCAGGAATTAAAAAATGATTAACTGTATGTGACACACATATGCTTCTTAGTTTCCTGCAGCACGCTGTATAATTCTAAGCAATCACATCCAAAAACTCCAAGCAATCATGTCTGTGTTACTTAGGTTTAGTGTTTCACCACAGGGTGGCGTTAATGTCTCAGCTTTAACCAGTTCAGTTGATGGAACTCTGTATTTGGAGCCTTTATCTAGTAAAAAAAAAAAAAAAAGTAATTTTCAAGCAAACTGTCAGGAACGTAGGCTGATAAAGATGTAAAGCGCTTAGCCAAAACATTTCGATCTCAGGCGTGGCCTCTTTATTTTGTCGACGCAACCCAGATCAAACTTTGCCACACACACTGCAAAGGACCAAAGCAAACAGTCTTCCGTGTTTGTAACAGTGGTGTTATGTGTTCTCTGTCTTCCCCTCTACAGACCTCTGTCCCCTCGGAAGACTTCAGAGTGATTAATATTGGCAAAAGTCTCTCACCAATCAGTTATGAAAGTTTGAATTCGTTGAGGCTGAAACTGATGTACAACACAGACTCTAGCGTCACAAAGTAAGCCAACGATAAAAGGGTATTGTGTCAGATATTTTAGATTATAAGATAGAATGTAGACTCATATATAATTGGTTTACACAAATACACACAGAGCTTAATTCACTTTAATCATTGGAAAGTCTCCCCTTGTTACATTTTCATTGTAATGTGTGTTTCGTTTACAGTGACGTCATAGTTCAGCTGTCCTCGACGGCGTGCTGGAATGCCAGCTTCTTGGACCAAAGGTGCATAGACCTCACCTGCATCAATATGAGAAATACTCAAATAGTGCAGTCAGGACTTGTTTTATATTGGAGCACGGTTGCATGTATTAATGCAAAAACCTTCAGTGGAAGACAAAACACCACTGAGCTTACATTTTTCTAAGAGCTTTTCTAAAAGCTTACAGTGCTAAGAGTATTAGTGAATCTACATAGACAAGATATTTTTTCTTTAGAAAAAGTACTTCATATAAATTAGATTTTGCTACTTTTACTTAAGTCAGACTAGTAATTTTATTTTCACCTTTAAGAAAAAGAAGACAGTGGTGACCTTGAGGAGGAAAAAAGAAACAAACATTTAACAGTTAATAAGATATAGCACCAAAATGCGAAGTGTAAAGAAGAGCTGAAATAATTAATTAAGAGGTGATAAAAATGTTTAAGTTCCCACCTTAATAGTGCAGGATTTAGTCAGTATTTGCCAAACAAACCTTGGATGCATGCATACCATCTGGCAAGTTATGACCAGATATTTTATTCTTCGTTCTCCGTCACTGTCTGTGTTGTTATTATTAGAAGAAGTGTTTCATTTCTGCAGGTTGAAAATGTGACTCTGATTTATGCTAGACAGGCACGACATATTTAAAATAGTTAGTACAATTATGCGCTGCACGTGTGCCACGTCTGTATCGCTACTGTGCTGAGCCAAAAATAGCACATGCTCAGGATCTTTGGCCTTGGTTCAGGCAGGTGACAGATGGCACAAACTGCAGTCGCGCTCGACATCAAAACTGCAGTTTTTCCACTGAATGTTGCCACAGAAACTCTCCCAGTATTTTACGACAAAAAAAGGGCACCACAGTCCCCAACAAAGGTTTAAAAAAAAGGAAACAAGAAGGATCTGTTAGTGTTTTATTAGTGTAGATTCATCACAGAGTAACTTCTTAAGCCCTTCAGGTGTGTGCCATGAATGAAGTTAAGTAAGGAAACGCATGCTGTGTGATCAACTCACAAAGATGTACTTTCTCTGTCAAATACCCTCAAATCATCAATGCATATCATCTTATCCAGCTGATTGTCGGGCCTGGGAAAGATGCTATCTGTTTGGTTAGCGAGATCTGTGTGAGTCCATCAACCTGTGTGTTGACATCATGACGTATGTAGGACAAACTAATCAGCAGATACTTATCGCGTCCTGGGAATGAGCTGTGGAGGTCACCGGGTTGGGAAAAAAGGCCTCACCGACACATGCGTGAAAAATGAATCTTTCAAAAACTGAAATGCCCCAGGAGGTAAAACAAATAGTAACATCCATCATAAAGTAAGTAAGTAGTGCATATGAAATACAGGAGGACAGACTTGTACTAATTGACTGACTAAATGGGAATAAATGTTAGTTGCTGCCTTAGTTAATAACATGACAACCTTCCCAAAAATGTAGCCATAAAAACTGTATTTGTATCTCCTTTTATTAGGTACAGCTGTGGGATTTGCTGCAGTTGTTCAGAGCACATCCATGCACAGGAAGTATTAGCATCACAATTGGGACCCAAAACTGCTCAGATGGTGCTTTAAGCTCAGAGAGTTCTCTGAATTTAATGGGTCATTGCTGTGACTCAGTAGTTTTGTAGCACAAACCGCTGCACCATCTGCAGCAGTGTTTGCTCTTTGACAAACAGTCTCCACAGGATCACGTCTGATCTGACTGAGTGCTGTAAATAGTTGCCGTTAGGGATCAGTCCACTGTGTCAGTCAGTATTTGTCTTGTTGTGCCTATAGGGAAGGAAGATGGCATTTACAGATAGATAGATCTTTAATGCTCAGTGTCAGTGATATGTTGAGGGTTGTTTAAGGCGAAGCAGTGAGTGTGTTTATCAACTGGTTCTCACTCTAATCATCTCCCAGGCAGAAAAAGAGATCTGCTTAGGGATAGACTTAAATACATTTAGGCTGCATGTATACTTAACCATTGCTTATATTGCAGTGAGTATTATCACACCTACCTAAAGGTGACTCACAGCTGACCTGCTGGATGACAGCTTGGAGTAGACCTGTGTTTAATCCAAAGCAACTTTCCATCAAAGCTTTATCACCCTGAATATGAGCTCTGGTTTTTATCCTTTGCTGAGATCTCACTTATATCTTTCTTTATCTGCTTTCTCTCAGTGATGATACCCATTTCAAAACCAACCCAAAGATCCCAGGCATCGATCTCAACTCTGTCAGAATGCTGTTTGAGACTCTGAGCAAACCAGCTTTCTCTGAACTCATGGAGCAGGTACTGCTTCTAACCTCCAAACCCAGTTTACTGTATGTCTCTAAGGACACGTGGTGCATGCGTTTGATAATGGCTCCTGTTGTTGTCTGACTTTCTTTATCTGACAAGAAGCATGAATAAAGAAAATAGTATACACGTTTTGGTTTACTTTAATCACCTAATCAATTACTTTTTAAGCTATTACATATAAAGTGGATTCATAAGCAATGAAAGATTTAGTGGCAAACAGTTAATCTCAGGAATTGAAGGAGTTCTGCATGAATCCTAATGAACCCCTGTGCCTCTGGCTGTAGATGTTGCTGCTGAAAATCAGCTGCTCACTCCAAATTAAAACCTCATTGTTTGTATGTAGGTCACCAACGTCTAAATCCATAGTGATTTTCATAGAAATTGGTATCAATGAATGTGATAGAAAGTGATTTTTGTCTGAAACGCTTTGTGTTTTGGCTCCTTAATGATGCAGGTTTAATACATGCAGGGTTTGCTTTGTAACCATTCATTTGGTGGAATAAATAAAAAATAAAAAAAATCCATGTTTTGAAAGTACATCAAGTTCTGCCACAGATCCATGGTACAAAATGCAGAACTGGTTGACGATTCCTAACATTGGCGCACTAATGTTATGTTTGGGACTGAAGTGGCCTCAGTCTGATTGATGCAGGCTGAGGCCTCTTTCCCCAACCACTAAATAACCTCTCGCAAAATTTAGCAACTGACGTTTTATCGCTGCTGCCTTGTTCATCCAGCTTGTTTGGAAATATAAAAATATCCCATCACATTCAGCTTTTAAAAACAACAACAACAGTAAAACCCTAATAATTCCCTGACTGCATTTTGTCTCTAACATGAATCTTCTTTCTCTGAGCAGTGTAACTAAACAGAGGGTGTAATGTCTGCGTCCTCTCTCTCCTGTTTAGGCCACCAAGAGTTTTGAGAGCCTGCTGATCCCTCAGCTGCCACGCTCCCCTCCTGATGTCGAGGCCATGAGGATCTACCTCATCTTGTCAGAGTACCCGGCCCTGCAGGACTCCAAAAACTACATCCGCCTCACTATACCCCTAGCAATGGCTATTCTGCGGCTAGATGCCAACCCCAGCAAAGTATTGGGTATTACATTTGCACGCCCACACTGAATCCAGGTTGTCATTCAGATTTGACTTTTGGAGATAACTAAGAACTGTGAAGCTCAGCAACTCTGTGCTATGTCCCACCATGTTAAGCTTACGCTGATGTTTAGAATATATCGGTATCCTCGTCCATATCTGTGCTACGTGTGCTTCGTCAGCAAGAGATAAAAAACACCACCAGGACAACAATATTTTCACAGCATCTTCAAACATTAGAGCCTGGCTCATATGGATTTTTGAACTCACTATTGATATTTGAGGAAAACTAGGGGTTTTAACAGAGGTAAAGGTCAGTTACTAGCTGGTCTGCTAGTTTAGTCTTCACTCTGTGGTCACATGAATCAGTTTAATAATAATGTTTGGTTTTTTTCTTGGTGGGTCCTGAAAATGACTTTCGTGCATTTATTTTAAATATTTGGATGATATTTCATAAAATGCTGTTAACACTTTCAAAGATATTCATAGTGCTGCTGCAATAATACAGACAAGTGACAAAAGCGCTCTGGAGAAAGGTTTGTTCACCTCTGCACATGTGACCAACTGCTGCGTAAAACTGTTCATGCATGTCTGTCCTATGCCACACAAACATACATTCACTGGCCATTTTATTAGTTACACCTTAGACCCCTTTTTGCTATCAGAACTGCTTTAATTCTTCATGGCATCGATTTAACAAGGTGCTGGAAACATTCCTCAGATTTTGGTCCTCATTGACACGGTAATGTCACACAGTTTCTGCAGATTTGTCCATGATGCAAATCTCTCATTCCATCACATCGCAAATGTGCTCTGAGATTTGGACTGTGGAGTTCATTTGAGTGCAGCGAACTCACTGCTATGATCAAAAATGATGAGACGATTTGACATTTGTGACGTGGTGGCGTTATCCTGCTGCTTCCTCACAAGGGACAGTACATTGTGTCATAAAGGGATGGACATTATCAGCAACAGTATTCAGGTATGCTGTGGGCTTTAAACTATGCTCAAATGGTGCTAACTGTCCCACAGTGTGCCAAGAAAATGTGCCCCACACCACCAGCCTGAACTGTCAATACAAGGCAGGATGGAGCCACGATTTCATGTTGTTCATGCCAAATTTGAACCCTGCTATCTGAATGTCACAGCAGAAATGGAGACTCATCAGGCCAGGCAACGTGTTTACAGTCTTCTGTCGGAGCCTGTGTGAACTGTGGTCGCAATTTCCTGTTCTTAACTCTCATGAGTAGCAACTGGTGTGTTCTTCTGCTGTTGTAGCCCATTTTCTTCCAGGTCTGACATATTGTGAGTTCACGGATGCTTTTTTGCATAACTTGGTTGTAACGAGTGGTTATTTGAGTTCCTGTGCCCTTATTGTCAGCTCGAAGCAGTCTTGCCATTCTGCTCTTTGGTCTTTGGCAGCAAAACATTTTCACCCAGAGAACTGCTGCTCAGTTGATGGTTTCTCCTTCTCAGGCTATTTTGTGTAAACCCTGAAGATGGTTATATGGGAAATTCAAATTATATCAGCAGTTTTTGAAATACTCACACCAGCCTATCTAGCACCAACAACCACGCCACGTCCAGAGTCACTTAAATCATCTTTCTTCCCCATTCAGTGCTCAGTTGGAACTTGCGTACATCCCTAAATGCATTTAGTTACTGCCCTGTGGTTGGCTTATAAGATATTTGTGTTAACAAGTGGTTGAACAGGTATATCTAATGAAGTGGCTTTAAATGATTTAAGTGCTAAAACAGAAGCATTGTTATTGTGTAATTCCTGAAATTCCAGTACATCATAGAAGAAACTGACAACCTCAGTGCTACTTGAGTCCACCATAAAATATCATGGTGTATTTGGTTGAGGTAATTTATTTTCCTCTCCTTTTTGTGTCTCTGCAGACAACTGGTGGTGTTTCGTGGACGGCAGCGTGTTCACCCGAATGGTCGACATGTACAAGAGCATTGTTGTCTTTATGCTAACTGGAGGCAAGACTGTGCTCGTGCCCATGTTCTATGAGAACTATTTTCTTGCCACTCTTCGGCTGCTGGAAAAGCTCCACAAGGTATACACAAACGACACTCGCTGTTCTCAGCTGTGCTTGTTCGGCAATACAATCCAAGAAGGAAGTGTTTGTGTCACGGTCAGGTGGTTCTTGGTAATCTGTAGTCTGCTGTGTACTGTACTCAGCCAGGTTTTTGTTCCATGTTACCAGGTAAACTTGAAGGCACAACACGTGGAGTACAACCGCTTTTACATCCCAGACATCACCAGCCTCGTGGACATCCAGGAAGACTACCTCAAATGGTTTCTGAGTAAAGCTGAGATTGTGAGTACTGAGTTTGGGATAGGTTTCATTGCTCGAGCGTGGAGTTATTTGTGAATGCCCGTGGAAGGCATCTGTGTTTGTCAGGTCTGTTAGTCTCTTCTTGCTGCCCACTCGTTTCATAAACAACACTCGGGCACTGGAAGGAAGTTAAAAATCTCTACGCTTCTACTTTTAAATGTCTTTTTATTTTTCAAGTGTCAGGTTTGATCAGATGACTTTTCTTTCTTTCTTTCTCATTTTTAGAAAGTGGGATCATCCCCTTCACAGGTAGTTGAATTAAAGACTCAGTTATTAAGCATAATAGATAAATGTGATTCATTTAAATGGTGATGGTTTATTAAGCATTCATTTTGTTTTCCCTGCAGAGTGACTTTCCCGCAGTAAACCTATGTGCCTACCCGTTCATACTGAACGCAAAAGCCAAGACAACCATGCTGCAAACTGATGCTGAACTGCAAATGCAGGTACCCGCTGCTGACAGACTTTATGTGTCAGCAAATGTTTCTTAATTGTTCTTGTTCTCATGTGAACATTGTTTTATCCATTTTTCTCCAACTGTGTCCGTTACCAAGATGGCAGTAAGCGGTGCAAACCTACACAATGTCTTTATGCTGCTCACACTGGAACCCCACCTCGCTAGGAACCCTTACCTGGTGCTCCATGTGCGCAGGAGCCATTTAGTAAGCGACACACTACGCGAGCTCACCATGTACTCTGACGTGGACCTCAAGAAACCACTCAAGGTGAGAGGCTGCCCTCACCGGAGGCGTAACTTGGACAAAGCGAAGATTTGTTTTTGTTTTTCATTTGCTTCTTCCTCCCTCCAGGTGATCTTTGATGGAGAGGAGGCCGTAGACGCAGGCGGCGTAACTAAAGAGTTCTTCCTGCTGCTGTTGAAGGAGCTGATGGATCCCGTGTACGGGATGTTCACTCATTACAAAGAGTCCAACCTGCTCTGGTTCTCAGATAAAGTGAGTTTCCCTGGTTGACAGTTAACAGGCAGTGGAATTAGTATGTTAAAGTATTTATCGAGTATATTTAAATATAATTAAGTCTAATTTTAGCATATTACCTTCAACTTGAAACATTACGGTGAGCCACACTGCTGCAGACAGATAAACCCGAAACTCTTTTCCAACTGCTGCACCTGCTGTGAACAGGTTTTAATGAATGAGTAGTTGCAATGTCTTCAAATAGGAAACTTCATCTTTTGAGATGGTTATCCAGAAGAAAAATGATACTTAATCCGGAGACTGTGTTTTAAAACATCTGAGACAGATCAGAGACAGCTTATTTATTTATTTCGTTTATGGATAATTGAGAAACACACAACTGTTTAAGTAACTTTGGATATGAACTAAAATCATCTGTTAATTCCTAATGCACAACAGTGTAGCACAGCTAATCCATGCTTTACAGGGGTTACTGCATTTCAGTCACAAAGCTGAAAGCTGCATACAGTGGTCCACTTTTTTTTCTACCTCTGAAAGAAAAAGGAAAATACTGTGACTCTGCAGACTGAAACATATTTGGACTTGCTGACAATAAGCAGCCTGTGCTGTTGGCTTTTAGCTCAGCTGTTTTCTGGGAAGTAAAGCGTTTAGGCTAATAATGATATTATGAGATCTCAGTGACGTCAGAAAAAAAAGAAGATTTAAGTAATTAGTAAGCATACTGCTCCCGTGCTGTGTGTGTAAATTGCACTCAGCCTTGCTTTAGGTTTGAAGCCTCTTGTGCGGGCTGTGTGCGCTCCAGCCTAATTTGCCCCTTGGAGATAATGTCTCTTTGACATGCGCAGGATGGACGAGTCATATCTGTTGCTCAAAAAGAGAAGTCAGTGTTTCAATAAATCCACTGACCTTTTCCTTTTAGTTTGAAGCCTTTCAGCGTTCTTTTGTCTGGGGTTTTTTTTTTTTTTGGACTAAAGAGCAGTCGGCCTATAATGGATTACCCGAATGTGGACTGGCAGTTGTTTGACTGCTGCTGTTTTTTCCAAGAAGAAGAGCTGCTGTTTCTGCAGTTATACACAGAGATGCTGTATGTCAGTGGGAACACTAAGGTTTACAAAACACTCACCTCTATAAGGGAGCTCGTCCCTCAGCCTTGACCGTCATGCTGACTGAGATTGGAAACAACATAATATTAGCTCTGCTCAGTCAGTCACCTCTCTGTCATTCAAATTAAGGTCGAAATTCCCCCCCCCCCCCCCCCCCCCCCCCCCCCCCTTTTAAACTAACTCTTTGTAAAATTATTAAGTAAAAAAGTAAGAGGTATTTCCATGAGAGTAGCATTTATTTTATATAGTCCAAGATTCATTTTCTGGCACATAATTATAACACAGAGTTGCAGCCATAGTGATAATCTAGAAGATGTCAAGATTTTCTTTTGGAGTGAGACAGAAGGACATGATTAGAAATGAGTACACCAAAGGGACATCTCAGGTTGAGTGGAGACAAGAGATGGTTTGGACATGTGCAGAGGAGGGACAGTGAATATTGGAAAAAGGATGTTAAAGATGGAGCTGCCAGAGAGGAGGAAAAGAGGAAGACCACAGAGAAGATTCATGGATGTAGTGAAGGAGGACATGCAGAGGGTTGGAGTGACAGAGGAGGATTTCAGGGATAGAGTGAGATGGAAGAAGATGATCTGGTGTGGCGAGTTGCGCTCGAGGGGTGGTGTTGTTGGTTTCAGGGTCCACTATGTTGTTCCAGAAGATCTCAACTATTCTGTAGGTTAATGGTTGGTGTATTTGTAGGCACATACTTAGCGATCATTGGACGAAGCCCACTGGTGATCTACTGACCAGCTGTTTATTTCAATTCAAACAACTGTCATGGCTGCCATAGCCTCTACAGACTGCCTTGTGTAGATGAGTTAGTGAAACAGCTTGATTAGCTTTCTTGTGGTTTTGTGCCTTGTGATACAACATACAGTCTCTTTCTTGCACGAGGGTGTAACCATTGACATCCTCACATCTGTCCATTGCCAGTTTTCTCATTTTGTACAAATCTGGCTAGCTCTTCCAAGTTTTATCTTTTTTTCCCCTTCTCTTCAGCGTCCATATACTCATCATAAAAATTCCCTTTTAGCACACAAACACAAACAATTTTCCTTGTTACTAAAACTGATTCTTAAGTGTGATTTCACTAACTCATCTACACAATTTTGTAGAGGTAATAGAAGCTTTGGCAGTTGTTTGCTTTAAATGACAACTTTAATCTCCATATTTTGGCTTTATTCTATCCTTATGATAGCATATTTACCTCAAAGCTCTGATACCTTAGAGTTAAGAAGAAAGGTACCTTTTTCATATTTGTATAGTTCTGTAAGTGTGAATTTACTGCTGGTGTACCATATAACATTTTTCAGCTCGTGGGATGTGAGAAATTGTCGAGTTACGTTGAGCCAGCTGACACGATGCCACCAAAGAATCTGCTCAGATTTCAGCCACAGAGAAGTGCTAAAAGAAAGGCAATATGAAAATAATGTTTCTGCGTGCATCTCCAGTGTTTTGTAGAGCAGAACTGGTTCCACCTGATCGGGATCATCTGCGGTCTGGCCATCTATAACGCCACAGTGGTGGACCTCCACTTCCCCCTGGCTCTCTACAAGAAGCTGCTCGAGGTGTCACCCACGCTGGAAGACTTCAAAGAGCTCTCACCCACCGAAGCCCGGTAAACATGGCACATTGCAACTCACCATTTATTTTTAATTCATTTTTAATCTATATATTTATTTATAAATAAGGGTTGATCTGTACTCTGAGTTGGTAAAGACTTAAAATAATGAATGAAACAATTCAAATTTTGATCAAACTTAGCAGAACAGCCTTTAAGTTTTAAGAAATGACATGACATCCTTAAAGCATAAAGAGAGATAACTGTGGGTTAGTGGACCTCCAGAGGAATAGGATGCAACTGAAGAGACCTCTTAGATGAGAGGTCTTCAAAACTTAAGTCAAGTTCTTTTTCAAGATCCTTCTACCACGACCTGAATGACTGAGGACCTACACAAACAATAGGAAGAAAGATCTCACCAAAAGCGATGTTTGCATGCAAGCAAGGTATGTTTGGGGAACAAGTGGAACCCCCAAATATTGCAATGAAAGCGATCAGTTAGTTATTGGGATCCTAAAACCTTCCATAAAAAATTATGCAGTCTGAAGCAAAAGAAAAACAAGGTAAGGCATGACATCTGGCACATTGGTCCATAATGTTGGGATAAGTTCTTGATAAATAAGACCTTGAAAGTGGATTCTATATCTTAAATAGTGTAAGTTGTAACCTGGCACAGAATGTAATCTGGAAATAAAGAAATAAATGGGACAATAAAATAACTTGAATGCCTCGATTATGTCACAGAAGATAGGAGGCATAAATAAGAGCAAGTGGCAAACACAGGATTTTTTTCAATAACTGCATCGTAGACTTAAAATGAGACTTCAAACTGAGACTGAATCCTAAGATTGCGCGTAAGAGGAGGGAACTCACAGATTTTTGCGACTGACTGTGTAGCATTTGTATTTCTGGGAGTTAAGGTGCAAAATATAAGGAGGAGAATGTTTAAATCAAGCACGAAGTTTACAGTTTTGGGTTTTTGTGTATTTTTCTAAATCACCTGTAAAACTAACCACACCTGTTAGCACTATTTGGTGAATGCACTCAGATGCTGTTTTGCTCTGTTTAATAAATCTTGCCCTAATAGGTGATGGAGAGTAGATTAGAGAGGCAGATGAAGAAAAGGATGAGCGAGATTGAATCTCAAGTCTACACCATAGTAACTCAGGCGAGTGAAGCCGGTCGATAAATGTATGAATATGTGAAGACCAATATATAAAACGTCTAAATTGTTCTAATAAAGAAAGTCCCAATCTGGGGGCTTTACTGTCCCATAGAAACAAAGAAATAAATTGGTGCAATGATTTAAAAAAAATGCCTGGAAAAAAAAGAAGATTATGACTCCATTAATTTTAACCTATTAGCAAGAAGAGAAGAAAGTCTGGACACCCAGGGCTGTCAGAGTAAAGTGATGATGATATCTCAGCCTTGGGCCAGCGACTTGAAATAGTCCTCCTTTAGAAGGATGTTTACCTTCATCGGGGTTAGGATCAAATCTGCACCCGGATGCCAAATCCGTGTGCCACTTGTTTACATAACCAGTGTTTTTGCTTTTCAGAGTAGCAGTGAGATTGTTTGCCACTTCATTGAATTTAGAGCAGGAACGGTCAGCATTTCCGTTCAGCCTAATTGTCTCCAGTCAACTATTGATTTTGCGATTATCCATTGAATGTGATTACCGATACGTACGGGCTGCAGCAGCCTGTTGCTCTCGAGACAACACCATCTTAAAGGACACTACATCTTAAAATGTTTGTTCTTATTATTTTCTCTGTCTTTTTGAGCCGTTCAGCTTCAACAGGCTAAAGGCAGCACAGTGGAGACAACACACAGATAAGAAGCAGACACCAGCTCTGCTTTCTGAATAAACATTGTTTGATATTTTCTTTGTACTGTGACCTCAGCCGAGTAACTCGGGTCAAATTGCAAAACAATAATAATATATCCCCTTTGGCTAATTAGCATTTCCGTTGGCAGCCCATTTGTCCTTCCTGTTATTGGTGGTTATAACATCTAGCATTTTCTTTTCAGGAAAACTAACACAACACTCCCTGTGAGTCATTTCCTATTATTAATAATTCACCTCTAATCTGACAGAGCCTGTGTTCACGATTTGTTTCATCTACGGAGCTGCTGGAGCAGCACGGCTGATCCCTGGTTTTTCAATGTAAAGGTCAAACGTGGATAGAGTTGAGAGTTAAATACAAGTATAACACCAAAGAGCTGCAGGTGTTACTGACAAGTTCTGTATTACTACAGCTCTAAGCAGTGACTAGAACACTGTGTGTAACACCATAATACAGTTTTAACTTTCCTTGTTTTGCTTCTGTCTGTTGATCAAATGACAGTTTGAGTTTTCTGTGTTGGTTTTTATGAGTTGATTTCTTTTTCTCCAGGAGTTTACAACAGCTTTTAGACTATGAAGGAAGTGACGTGGAGGAGACGTTTCTTCTCAACTTTGCTGTAAGTGTAACTTTTTATTTGTTGATTTTTATGCCACGTGTGTGAAAAAGGCTGGTGTTATTCTTTATTTTGTTTATTGTTAATATGTTCCTTGAAGTTCTACGTTACAGAATGACTCACGACGGTTCGTTCTTACTTAATCTGTCCATTAATGTGGGCTGTCGGTATCCCAGCTGTCATAGGGTGGAAGGAGAGGTTAGACCCTGGACAGGTCACCAGTGAATTGCGGGGATAACAAAGAGTGACAGAAAACCACTCGCACTCATTATCACACCTATGGCCAATTTAGCATTGTTGTTGCTAACTTAGCTGATGTTTTATGAGTTGACCTGAACACTGATGCAGTGCAGGAAATAATTATTTCATCCCCTGTTAAATTTATTACTTTGATCCAGAAACAACATGTTACATAAAAGTTATTAATTGATTTGCATGTCACTGAGTGAACCCCAAGCAAAACATGACTCAGTACCTGGTGGAGAAACCCTTGTTGGTGAGCAGAGCGGTAAGATGTTTCTTGTAGTTTTTTTACGTGATTTTCTGCACAACTGAGGTCTGGAGGCTGGCCTTAATGTGCTTTTTCTTTAGCCTCTTTTGTCGCCTTGGTGGTATATTTTGGGTCATTGTTGTGCTGGAAGACACATCCATGACCCATCTTCAGTGTTCTGGCTGAGGACAGAGGCTATAGTTTATGTTACATGGCCACAGTGGCCCCTCGTGGTGTTGAAGTCGTCCTGTCCTTAGCAGAAAAACAGCCCCAAAGCATAATGGTTTTACCTCCCTGCTTGACTATGTGGATGGTGTTCATACTCAAAGAATCTCGTATTTCAAGTCAAGTTGATGTTAAAGAGTCAGATTTTTGGTTTCGTCTAACCGTGGCATTTTCTCCCAAGCCTTCTCTGAATCGTTTAGATGCTCATTGGCAAACTTAAGACTGGCCTTTACATGTGCCATCATGAACACTTCATAGGTGGTGAAAGATTTTCAGTCCATTACAACGTAGCATATTACCAATGGTGTTCTTGGTCCTGTCTGTCAGTTTTGGGGTGATGCATCACCCTCATCCCATAGGGCAGGCTTTTCATGGTGATCAGTTTATATTTCTTGAATTTCCAAATAATCACACCAGCATTGTCACCTTCTCCCCAAGCTTCTTGCTAATGGTCTTGTGGCCCATTCCAGCCTTGTGCAGGTCTACAATCTTGTCCCTGATGTCCTTTGATGGCTCGTTGGTCTCCCTCATGGTGGTGATGGAGAGGTTAGAATGGAAGAAATTGATATTGTGGACACGTGTGCTTTATATACATAACGAGTCTCTCTCAGGAGTCTCTGTAATTGATGGACATACATTTTAATCTATGTGCCACACAGGCACTAGGGTCTTTACCTTACAATATAAAGAGCCTTGAGACAACTGATTTGGCGCTATATAAATAAGACAGAATTAAATTGAATTGATCCTCTGGCTTCTACAATGTGGGGTTGACTGAAAATGAAGTACAGCACATGTTAAGGGATCCTTGGTTGTAAAGGTCTGTGATACAGAAGAAGGGCCTAAAACAGTCTTTGACTGCAGAAGAAAATATGTGTGTGTCTGGGTTTAGCTGAGAGTTGGTTTTGGTGTTTGGAAACAAAACAAAACTGGAGCATCACAGGACTTCTTTAGCTTTAAAATGTTAAAAAAATAAAGCTGCAATTATCTTGTGCGGCTTGTGCACTTTTGCAATGTAAAAAAACTTCACAGTGAGTCTGTTTGTTGTGCTCATGTCTTAGATCACCAGGGAGAACTACGGGATGACAGAAGTCAAGGAGCTGATTCCCGGAGGAGAGAGCCTCGCTGTGGACAAAAACAACAGGTTTGGTGACTCGACAAATCAAAAAAACGCACACTGAAAATTTAAGCTGACTTTTCAGCACGTTTCAGTCAGTATTTCAGGAGGCAGAGCAGGTCACCTACTAATCGGAAGGTTGGTGGTTCAATCCCTGTCTGCTCCGGTTAAATATACTTGGGCAAGATACTAACC